>NC_022021.1:54911968-54945045 GCF_000317375.1 Microtus ochrogaster
GTGTTTCGGTTTCTCAGGAAATTCGGGATCAACCTACCCCTGGACCCAGCAATACCACTCCTGGGAATATACCCAAAAGATTCCCTATCATATGTTAAGATAATATTTTAACATAGTGTCATTCTTAAACACATGGTATTGAGAACCAGGCTGTTTTGGTTTAGACCCCAGTTCTGCCACTTAATAGCTTGGTACTCTGGAAAAGTCTTTCATCTCCCTCTGTCTTCATTTCCTTATAAAAATGGAATAGCCGGGCGGTGGTGGCGCACGCCTTTAATCCCAGCACTCGGGAGGCAGAGGCAGGCGGATCTCTGTGAGTTCGAAACCAGCCTGGTCTACAAGAGCTAGTTCCAGGACAGGCTCTAAAACCACAGAGAAACCCTGTCTCGAAAAAACAAAACAAAAAAAAAATGGAGTCATTAAGAGCACCTAAGTACTTTAAGTGGAGATTAAGTAAACTGATATTTATATAGTACTTGGAATGATGCGGTTCTCATATGAACCGCTTTGCCAATGTTTGTTGATCTTGCTCATATCATCAGGGGAATTGGTTCCTTCATAGAACCATTTTTTTTTTGTTATTGTTGACTGAAGTTTGTTCAGCTATTTTCAAAACCAGAAGGAGTCTATTTTTTTGGGCTTTTCCAGATGGATCTTACATAGCTCTGTGCTGCTCTGTTTTAAGGAGATTAAATGGCACTTTTCCTTTGTTCATTCCATCATCAAGATTCAGATGCATCAGTATGCATCAAAACGCAGTTATGCTATTGCTCACTGGTCTTGAGCAGTTAGCACAGAAGTCCTCAGGGGGCATTGAGAGTCCCAGGCATAGTCTTTCCCCTATACACATGGACCCAGATTACTGCTCCAACCCTCCTGTTATGTTCGAAAGGATTTCGGCTTTCACTACTGTGGCTTATACTAATAACACTCATTTCAAATTTCTGCTTTTATGTAAGCAAGAAAATAGCCTTGCTTCTTTTGATGTCCCTCTGTGTGCATGTACACACACGTGTGTGTCGTATTTGCATAAGAATATGCATGCACACTTATGTTCACAAAAGTGGACATGTTCATGTGATAGCACCCTTGGATGTCAGTCCTTACTTTCCACCTTGTTTAAGAATGGGTATTTTTTTAAAAAAATAGTTTTTCTACTGCACAAGCCAGAATAGCTCGCTTATGGTCTTCCAGGAAACTCTGCTTCTCTTCAAAGGGCATTCAGATTGTGTTATACATTCAGTTGTTACCTTGCTTCTGGGAATTCAATTTCAAGTCCTCACATTTGCACAATATGTGCTTTTACGCACCGAGCCCTATCACCAGACTCCCCCCAAATAGCCTTGTTTCTAAAACTCTTGAATGAAGCAAGAGAACAGATGTAGTCAAGGTGGTCCCTCTTTTCTGAGAGTAAATAAGAACGTGGAAGTACCTTTTCATACTGTGTGAAGATTCTATTTTAGAGGAAGTGTTGATGAATGACAATGTGTGGGCCAAATTCCAGTCCACCTGTCTTGTTCAGGGATCTGTAACAAGTGCTGCATCCCTTAAATGTATTTTAGATAAATAAGAATTTATTTCAGAAATCTTCGTTGGATCTGCAGAAAACAATCCACAACAGCATGTTTAGGGGAAGGCAAGAGGAAATAGAGATGGGTGTGTCAAGTGACGTTGTGGGGAATCTTCACTTTGGTGTCTGTTGCTCTGCTGTTTATGGTAGATAACGTCGTGTCAAATGTCAAAGTATAAAGTGTTCTGTAAAAATGTTGTTCTAGAAAGGTTACCAGTTGGTAGCTGATTATTTTACATAAATATTCAAAGGAAATGTAAATGCTTCAGTTGACTGCATTCCATATCCTTCTAGTCCTCTCAAGTGCCTTTCTGTTCTTTCCCATGGAATACACTTCCACCAACACTGTACTGTGCAGGGCAGAGTGCACGCTGATTTGCATTCAGACTCATTTGTTATACTGAAGAGAAGACTGCCAGAAGCAGTATTTACAACAGCATCCTTGGTTTCATTACAACAGCATGTAAAATCGAGGAGAGAATCCCGCTCTGCTTTACATCCCCCGGAGAAGAGCTGACTCCGCGCCCAGAAGAAGGATATAGTACATGCTTGTTCTCGTGCTTTCAATGATATACTCAGAACAACTCGGTTTCTTCTCGTACAGGGGTACGTGTGTGTCTATGGAAAAGAATGTAAAGTCGTTCTGCATGAACTGACATTGTCATCTGTGCTGGGTGGGTTTGAGTCTGTACATGTGAGGGAGCTGGAGGGAGAGAGACTTTAAAGAGCGTGCGCAACCCTCCCGAGTGGGGTCTGCTTTGCTCCACGCGTCTTTCGTGTGGAAGCTTCCACTGTAGTGTGGCGCTCCTGGGAGATATGCAAAGATGAAGGAAAGAGAGTTACCTTAGAAGGGAAGGAGGCAGTGTCTCTGCCGCGGCAAAAGACAGACTAGAAGCAAATCCTGCTGATCTATTTCAGAAACAGTGCCTTTAAGTGAATCTCTTACATAGTCAGCAAAGTTGCTAACTTCTAAAGATAAAGGAAGGAATGTTTCCTTTGAACGAAAATAGACACGAGTTGGTAGCAATGAGAAGTCTCTTGCTACAAAGCAGGAGCAGAGTTTCTGAGGGGTGAGAGAAACATATGTGACTCCATTTTGTTTTTACTGAACCGCACAAAGAAAGTCAACATTCTGCTCAGTTAAGGCATTCATGCGTCTAAGAGATCGTTGCTCTGAATTGTAACCATACTAAATATACTTCCTGGTATTTATATTGTTTCCATTTTATTTTCAAAAACCTTAGTACTAACATTTGTTCTTCTTTGTATAAGTAACTTATATTTAATTCCTTTAGATATTTAGAGGAAAAGTTTCAAATTATGATCATGAATTTGAATTTATAAAGACCCAGACCTGTTTTTCGGATGTCTTGGTTATTTGCAAGGTAATTATCCAAGCTGTGCTCTTTTCCTATGGCTGTATAACAAATATCTCAAAGCTTAGTATCTTTTTTATTGATTTTTATTGAGCTCTACATTTTTCTCTGCTCCCCTCCCTGCTTCTCCCCTCCCCTTCAACCCTCTCCCAAGGTCCCCATGCTCCCAATTTACTCAGGAGATCTTGTCTTTTTCTACTTCCTATGTAGATTAGATCTATGTATGTCTCTTTGAGGGTCCTCATTGTTGTCCAGGTTCTCTGGGATTGTGATTTGTGGGCTGGTTTTCTTTGCTTTATGTTTAAATACCACTTATGAGTGAGTACATGTGATAATTTTCTTTCTGGATCTGGGTTACCTCACTCAAAATGATATTTTCTAGCTCCATCCATTTTCCTGCAAAATTCAAGATGTTGTTATTTTTTCTGCTGTGTAGTACTCCATTGTGTAAATGTACCACGTTTTCCCTATCCATTATTTGCTCAAGGTTGTTTTTGCATTTAGGTTGTTTCAGGTTCTGGCTGTGACAAACAATGCTGCTATGAACATAGTTGAGCACATGTTCTTGTGGCATGATTGAGCATCCTTTGGATATATACCCAAAAGTGGTATTACTGAGTCTTGAAGAAGGTTATTTTCTAAGTTTCTGAGAAATCGTCACACTGACATCCAAAGGGGCTGTACCAGCTTGCACTCCCACCAGCAATGCAGAAGTGTTCCCTTTACCCCACAACCTCTCCAGCATAAGTTGACATCAATGTTTTTGATCTTGGCCATTCTTACAGGTGTAAGATGGAATCTTAGAGTTGTTTTGATTTGCATTTCTCTGATGACTAAGGATGTTTCCTGAGTTCTTTGTTTATTTTGGAGATCAGACCTCTGTCTGATGTGGGGTTGGTAAAGATCTTTTCCCATTCTGTAGGCTATCATTTTGTCTTGTTGACTGTATCTTTTGCTTTACAGAAGCTTTTCAGTTTCAGGAGGTCCCATTTATTAATTGTTTCTCTCAGTGTCCATGCTGCTGGGTTATATTTAGGAAGTGGTTTCCTGTGCCAGTGTGTTCAAGTGTACTTCCCACTTTCTCTTCTCTGAGGTTCAGTGTGGCTGGTTTTAGGTTGAGGTCTTTGATTTACTTGGCCTTGAGTTTTGTGCATGATGATAGATATGAGTCTATTTTCACTTTTCTATGTGTTAATATCCAGTTATGCCAGCACCACTTGTTAAATATGCTTTCTTTTTTCCATTTGATATTTTTTGCTTCTTTGTAAAGAATCAGGTGTTTGAAGGTGTGTTGATTAATATCGGGGTCTTTGATTCATTTCCATTGGTCCTCCTGTCTGTTTTAATTCCAATACCAGGCTGATTTCAGTACTGAGGCTCTGTAGAAGAGTTAGAAGTCACAAAGCCTAGTATCTTAAACATGTCATGCAGGGATTGTTTTCCCAGTCTCTCAATCAGATTGGGTGTTCTACTTATCTAAACCTGGCTGTGATTATTAATCAGTTGCCCAAGGATTGGGGCATCTAATGCTACACACATTGCTCATCTCTCCAGCAGACTAGTCTAGGTATGCATTCAAAATGGGTGTTCAGGATCTATAAGCAGGAGGGTCAAATACATAAAAGGCTGGGTCACAACACACACACACACACACACACACACACACACACACACACACACACACTTACTTTTCCAGTCTTGAGATCACATTTGCTAGTACCCCACAGGTCAAGGCAAGGCACGGTGAATCTCAGAGTCCTGTGTGTATATGTGGTGGTGGTGGTGGGGACGACAAAGCTGTGCTTGCAGTATGCATACAAGGCAGCGGTAACTTGAAGTCATTAATACACTTAGTGTACCAAACATCATTTCAACTTTTTTTCTCCAAATATGTAGTCTCCGTTTTTCCAGTTGTCTTGTTCTATGGTATTTCTAAAGACTTGGTAGAATAAAAGGAAAACAACAAAACTTTGCCTAGTTACTTCTCAGTACCTGTTCTTAATGCTTGCTGAGAGGGTGGTCTGTCGTTGTATGAAAATCTTGATTTTCTTGTGGGTCCACCACCATTTAAATATATCAAATGGTACAAATTCTCTAATCCAAGGTTATTTTCAGTCCTGTATGTATAGGACCCTGAACTCTACTGAAGCCTACTCTAAGCAGTTCCATTATTGCGGGGTCTATATTTGAACAGTATTTGGTGGGGAAATCTGTGGGTTTTACATATTATTTTTTTACTTTCTTCAGTGCAAAATTTCATGTTTGCATTTATTACTGCCCACTGTATGTGTCCTAGAGAAACTTCAAACAAGCATGTTGCAAAGAATACTCTTTGCCTGTCTTTTCCGGGTTTTTAACACCCTTGAATGGGACCCTGTTGAGTGGCTTTCATACTATTTCAATCATGAATAATACAGTTGTGTAAAAATAGACAAACTGTAGGTCTTCTGGGATCCCACTAGTTGCTTGGCCTAAGCGATATTAAACAGACTTGAATATGTAAATTAATGTCTGGTAGCAATACCCGTTGTGGAAAAAAATGAATCAGCATATAGATGGAGCGATAGTGGACGTGCTTTTCAGTTGGGTGTTCAAGGAAGGCCTCTGAAGTGAGGGAGTGAGCTGTGACTATCTGGGCTAAGTGTGTTTTCAGCAGAGGAATTAGCAGGTGCAAAGACTGCTGGGACTTGCATTGGAAAGGCAGGAAACATGATGAGGGGACAGTCATGGGGCAGATCACCCAGGACCCTTTTGAACGGCAAAGTCTTTTCATATACACAGTAAGTTCAGTGGCAATCTGTGAGCCCTTTGGGGGCGGGGGAGAGATATGACCCGGTGTTTGGCTACTGTGCGTGAATGGGCAGTGGTAGGGAGTCAAGCTTTGAAGCTGGGAGCCTGTGAGGGTTGTGTTGGAGAGAGATGCTGAGGGGCTGTTAGGCTAGTAAGAGTGGAGGCTGTGAGGGGAGGGCCGATCCTTCCGAGTGTGTTTCATTTAAATAATCTAAATTTAGAGACCGTGATCGCTCCGCAAAGCTGAGCATATGGCGAGAGTTTCCCAAAGCAGACCCAGCACACATCCGGTGGCATCTGAGTTAATTTTGAGAGCTCTGCCACATGAATGGATCTTAAAGTTTTAACAGCTACTTACAGATCTTATGCTCCTTAGGAAACAGAAAACTTGTAGGTAAGCCCTGTGGTTTCAGTTTTTATCTGATTAAGTAAAGTATTGATTATCTGGTAGAGGTAGTAAAAATTAGGAGCAATATTGGATGTCTAGAATGGGGATACTGATAAGGTTATTTATAAGGCTCGTTTTTGAGGGCTAGTGATAGTAACTTAGGTGGTTTTATACTACAGGATGACTTTAGATTACAGTTTATTGATTATTTATTGAAGTGTGGGCTCCATGTTCTATGATACCTTATTCTGTCTCACTCTAACCCTGGGAGACATGGGTGGTAAAGTCTTAGCATTTTCATTTAAGAGATTAGGGAAGTGACTCCCGGAGAATCAGAACTTGTTCTAGGAAGTCCTCTCTGCGTTCCCAGACACGGTGAGATTGTAAGAGTCACACATAGCTCGGGTGACTTTTCTGAGGACAAGGACTTAGTCTGGTTTACAGAGCGATGTATCATCGGGACTTTGAGTAGTTAGGTCCTGCACGTGACAAACTTGCTCAAGGGCCCAATGGGAACTCAACAGAGGATCTCTTCCTCCATGAGTGCTGGGGTTTGCTTCCCTCACAGGAGGGATGTTTCGAGAAGCAGTCACCTGGAATTTCAGTGGAATGGCCATATTGGGGACTTTGGAGTGACTCACTCCTTAAGAACTTCAGAGTCTCCTACACTGGTAAACACTGAGTATTTCACACCAAATAAATGCTTGAATGCTATTGTCATTTCCTTCTCTTACTGCCCTCCCATAAAGCAGCTGTCCGTGTGAGGTGAGCAACGGGGATGGAGAAGGAAAAAATACTGGAACACCCATTTGCATACAGGTGTATCTTAACTCACCTGTGCGTTAGTAGGTTATTGCATACATGTAATATAGATACAGTATAACTGTTCCCTTATGATAAGTTCATGAATGAAAAACTACGTCTTTTAAAAAATATTTTTGAGGATTAATGTCTGATCACATGTTTAGAAATAAAGTGGGAGCAGTGAATCTGTATTGTTAGAAGTCAGTTTAGTGTCAATTATTGGGGAGCCCAAGCCTGTGGCAACCTTGTGGCACTTTTAGATGCTAGAAAATTCTGTTTTCTAATCAGATGTTTGTTAAATGTATGCATTCATTTTTGTGGAGATATATTTAATTATGCCTGATATTAAATAAAGAAACAAGCTCTTTCTAGACATCTGCTCTATTGGTATTAACCAGTAATGGATTAAAGACAGAAAACAGACATTCAAGAATGTGCTTATAGTGTAGATTTTTAATTTAATAGTGATCTACAAATTCCAAGCCTCCAGAGCTGTGAGCAATACATTTTGTAAAAAGTGATTATCTATGATAGGGTATTGTGTTACAGTATCAAATATACTAAGTAAGACAGCAAGCCAAATGCAGAGGTTGCTCCTCTCTTTGACAGAGTAAGGTGAATAAATTCCAAATCAATTGATCTTGGAAGCCTTTTGGAAGAAGTAGGATTCAAGGTAGATTTCGGAGGGAAGATGTGAAGTTGGTGTTGGTCTTCAGGAAGAAAATGTGCCCCAGCACCAATAATAGACATACCATCTCCAACATGTGGTCGTGAGAAAATGATGAGTTGGTTCTGGAGAATGTAATAGCAGTCAAGGGCCAAGATGATGCCTGCATGGGCCAGTGGGCAAGGAGATTGGGTAACTTTTAAATACAGCTTCATTCTGAAGTATTTTGTGTTCAGAAAAAAAGAAGTTGCAAGAGTTGTCCAGCAGCTTTACAGAGTTTCTCAGCTGGTTCTAGGACCTGTTAAAGCTTTTCTGTGTTTCTTTGTAATTCTCTCCTTGTCTAGCTCTCCCTTCCTCCCCTCCCGCATATAGAATTTTTTTCTCTAGATCAGTGGTTTTCAATCTTACTAATGTTGTGACCCTTTAATACAATTTCTCAAAGACTGTGACAGCATGCACAAAGCCTGAGCAAGCTCAGTCCATACAAAATCCCAGCATGAAAAAGGGGAAGTGGGGGCAAAGTCCCTCCCCTTAACCAAGATAGCTTCTGGGGAAGGGAAAATCATTCTTCTCCAAGGGAGTGACACTGGGTATACCAACCACACTCCAAGGCAGATGCCATGCCCAGGAGTAGTTGTATAACACAAATGGACTCCATATTATTTTGTGCTTATTTATTTATTTATTTATTTATTTATTTATTTATTTATTTATTTATATTCTTAATTAAAATTATTTTTTATACAATATAGTTTGCCCACATTCCTTCCTCTCCTCCAACTCCTCCCAATTCCTCCCACCTCCCTACATTAAGTTAGCATAATGCTGTTTTTCTCTCTTCTAAAACAAAACAAGAAACAAAAATAAAATATAAATACCCATAAAAACAGAAAAATGAAAATCAAAATAAAGAAGCCAAAGACCAATAAGATAAAATTCCTAGATAAGACACAGAGTCCACAAAAACCAACCAACCAGCCAACCAACCAACCAACCAACCAACCAACCAACCAACCAACCAAAAATCCCATGGAGTCTATTTTGTGTTGGCCAACTAATCCTGAAGTGAGGACTTGTGGCCTGTCCTGGAATGTGGTTGATATATCCAGTGGCACTTATGGTCCTACCCCAGCCAAGAAGCTATTTGTAATTGATCACTGCTGGCAAAGGGAATAATCAATTTTCTCCATTTTTTTAAGAGAGAGAGAAAATATATGAAGTTGTGTGGGTATATAGAAGAGGAGGAGAATCTGGGGGAAATTCGGGAAAGAGAAAGAATATGATCAAAATATATAGTAAGAAATTTTCAAAAAATTAAATAAAATCATAAAAGAGAACATGGTTTTAGGAGCAGTTTCTGAAGAGAATAGGGATCCTTTCAACACTGGTGACTATAATTTATTTAAAACTGTTTCAGGCTCTGTAGGCAGAGACTGCTTGCTTGTTTCTCTATTGCTCAGACCAAATAGTCACACAGAAACTATATTAATTACAACATTGCTTCACCTATTAGCTCAGGCTTCTTACTAACTCTTATATCTTAAATTAACTTATTTCTACTAATCTATGTATCGCTATGAGGTTTGTGGTTTACCGGTAAGATTCTCTGTCATCTATCTCCTTTGGCAGCTACATGGCATCTCTTTGACTCCACCTACTTTCTCTCTATATCTCTGTTTGGATTTTCTGCCTGGCTTTACTAAGCCATTGGTCTAAACAGTTTCTTTAATGACCAATGGTGATAAAACATATTCCCAGCATATAGAGGGGAATCCCACATCAAATCTCTGGGAAGTATGTGAACGATGAAGTTTACTATAAAACATGTATGTTTGAGACTATGGATGGAGACAGTTTAGACATGGCCTGTGCTTAGAAGTGGGGAAGGCTTCTCTGTGGGTCCCACTGGCTATTGCTCTCTATAGTCACAATGGAATTCGAGCAGAAGGAATGGACGGAGTTGTTCTAAGAGCTTTGAAAGGAAACCTGAGAAGTCATGGAGAATCTGGCTGGAAAGGGTTAACAGCATGCTGTGAAGACTAGAGGGGCTGTAAGGACTAGGTTAAGGCTCTCTCAGTTTTTCTTTCAAGATATTCACAGCAAGCTGAGCAACGGTGGCACATACTTTTAATCCCAGTACTTGGGAGGCAGAGGAAGGCGGATCTCTGTGAGTTTGAGGCCAATTTGTTCTACAAGAGCTAGTTTCTAGGACAGGGTCCAAAGCTACAGAGAAAACTTGTCTTAAAAAACAAAAACAAACAAAAAAAAAACCCTTCAAAACCCTACCAAACAAAAAGATATTCACAGCAGCAGAAAAAAGAGAAAGCTTATCTTTGAGGTGGGACAATAGGAGAGCATAGAGCATGGCTCAAGGTAGCATATCTGAAGAACAAAAATTCTGATGTCTTAAGTTTTACTTTTATAAGATTTAAAATGTTGTTATCGCCAGGCAATGGTGGCGCACGCCTTTAATCCCAGCACTCGGAAGGCAGAGGCAGGCGGATCTCTGTGAGTTCAAGACCAGCCTGGTCTACAGAGCTAGTTCCAGGACAGGCTCCAAAGCCACAGAGAAACCCTGTCTCGAAAAACCAAAAAAAAAAAAAATGTTGTTATCTATTTTATTTTAATTTAAGGTGAAGCACTAGGCTCTTGATAAAATAAATACCTCAAAATCCATACCTTGTTTTTCTACAGTAAGGACGGATGGTAGTGTGACTGCGGAGTGGGGTTCCGTATTCAAGGTTAAGAAAGCCAGGGGAGAAAAGCAAAGAAGAGCAGGGTCAAGGGAGAGGACAGTAAGGGGCAGGAGTGGGAAAGAGCAGGGTCAGCAGACACATGGAAGCTGTAGATAAAAGGGCATGTCAACATGTCAGTTTGAAAATGAGACAGTTCCTGGTGCCACGAGGTTCAAGAGCAGCGCTAAGAAGGCCACGGAGTGATGGAGATGGGAGGGATGGAGATGGAGACTGCCTAGGGTAACACTAATTTCATTGGGTTGTTTTTGGTTTAGCTCCTCAATGTGAAATTTCTCTCTTGAAGGGAACAGAAGAATTATTAATATTTCAAAGGAAGCATTTGTAAGATGGTAAGCTAGGTATTTATTTTTAAGCATTGTCTTGAAGTGAGAGGCAGAGATTAATAGAGCCAATTTAAATCCTCTTAGGGGGATGCATCTAATGTCTGCCACTTGCTATATTGTCTCCATTAAGTGTAGACACAGGAAGACCTATACAATTGAAATGTCATCTCTGACACTGGGGAGGTTTTAAAAACACATTTTCAACCCTTTGATAGAAGTCTTTATTAACCTCATCTGTAAAAATGTCTATTTCCAACAATGAGGAGGTGTCTTGTGGAATTCGTGGCTAGTTTAGGAGAGTAAGCCATCATCTGTGCCTATCTCGTTTCTATGTTTTAAAGTTACAGATGCATGTTTCTACCCTTAGTAATGGGCAGAGTCTAGCAATGGCAAAGAACATGAGCAGCTGATAGCACCAATGGAAGAAGTGATGTGATCAAAAGTCCAGTGTTAGTTATTTACTCTTAAATTTTGGAATAATGGTATTGATTGCTTCCGTTGGCAAATAACTTTAAATTTTTCCACTTCAATCTTTTTTTTTTTTTAAATAAAGGTTGAAAAGCCTATACGTAGTGTTTAAAATAGAATGGAGCATAGCAGGAATGAAAACATTTGGCTACCTTAAACCGACCAACGCGAATGCCATCATGCATTTTGTTAAAACTTGTCCCAAGTGATTTCATGAAGACTTGAAGAGCACATGAACGGGCCTATGCACAGTTTATGTATAATCGCAAAAGGTGACCATTTAGCTTCATTTTCAAAATTATTCTGTATAGCAGTATGAATATTAGTGCAAAAGAACAGTAAAGAGAAAGGAGCCATATGTCAGCAGAAGGGCAGTGTGAGGACCCGCAGTCTGATGAGATCCTGCCTGAGCGTCTCATCCTGCCTGAGCGTCTCATCCTGCCTGAGCACAGCAGTTCAGGAAGCAAGTGGGTACACTTTCCACACTGGCATCTGGTATCTGTTTTGATGTTCTAGCCCCCTAGCATGTGAAGCCATGTCAGTGTGAACCTGGGGAGCATGCCTAACGTTGATTTGTTCCATCAGCAAGGGGAATCTTAATCATACAGTGTTGATCCTTTAGACTTAGAGGTTAGAGGGCTTTCGTGGAAAAGCTCCATCCCTGAGATCTGGAGATCCAGCGACAGGTCATGGCAGCTTCTGGAAAAAGTGTCAATCAGTGCACTGATTGCCTTACTAAGCTACTCAGAAAGCTGCTGGGGGAGTAGGGCTCGTTAACTTCTGCTCCAGTTTGCTGATGCTGACAGCATCCAGAATGACACCTGACCTCCCATGATCTACCCTTTCACGAATAAGGGGGGAGGGGTTCTGCCCGATCACATTTCTCAAATTTTATTTATTTCAGCTATTCTCTAAAGACAGTCATGCACATATTTAAAGTTATTTTTGGTTGTGCTACATTATTTGTTAGGCACAAAGTTTAAGTTGATTGATTACTGGTAATTTCCTCTGTCTGTATTCCCGATGGAATCAATGACAAAGGAAGCGTGATCCCTTAACCCTTGCAAACATTTGGTTTGTTTTCAGAAACAGAAAATTACAAAGTTTCCTGGAGATATTATCGTTCTAGTAGCATATTCTTCTAGAAGCACAGTGGATCCCCTTGTAGATAATCATTATTTTATAAAAACGCATAAAGTTCAGTTGAAGAGTGGGAGGAGTGAGAATATGAGCAAAGAGGTCAAGACCATAATGGGGACACCCCAACAGTTTACCTCAGCTAGTGGGAGCTCACCAACTCCAGCCGGACAGAGAAGGAAACAGCATAGGACCAAACTAGTCCCTCTGAATGTGGTGACAGTTGTATGATTGGGGCAGACTGAGGGGCTTTTTTGGAACCTATTCTTTTTAGATGGATCCCTTGCTCAGGCTAGATATAGTAGGGAGGGCCCAAAGCAATGTGCCTTACCCTCTCTGAGGAGTGAATGGAGGGTGGGGTGGGGGTAAGCGGAGGAAATGGGAGGGGGAGGGAGGGGGAACTGGGATTGATATGTAAAGTGAAAAAATAGTTTGTTTTCTTTTTTAAAAAAATAAAATTTAGAAAAGTAAAAAAAAAAAAAAACCAAAAGAACCTACATTCCATGAATCAGAGTATTGCCTGCTAGTAGGATAAAGAGGAAGGTGGAAAGAAGGATCAAAAATGGGTTAAAATTTCATTCAAAGAAATGCTTTTGTCGGTAGACTTGGAATGACAGCTGTCAGGAAGTGTTCATTCCGAAGTTGTTGTTGCGTGTATGTACTCTAATTTCTAAAATATTTGTGTGTGTGTGTGTGTATGTGTGTGTGTGTGTGTGTGTGTGTGCGCGCGCGCGAGTGCTGTCTGTGTGTGGGACTATGGAGGCTAAAGGCTGATTCATGGTATTTTTTTCTACTATTCTCCACCTTCATTTTTGGACAGTATCTCACTGAACTCGGAATGCACCAGTTGGCCAGGCTTGCCAACAAGGTGCTGAGAACCACCTGTGTCTCCCCGCCCCCCCAGCACTGGGGTCACAGATACTTTCTGTGGGTGCCGGAGATCTGAACACGGGTCGTCATGCTTGTGCATCCAGCCCTTCTCTCGCTTTTCTTCTCTTCTCTTCTCTTCTCTTCTCTTCTCTTCTCTTCTCTTCTCTTCTCTTCTCTTCTCTTCTCTTCTCTTCTCTTTTCTTTTCTTTTCTACTTTTACTCAGGTTGTTTCCATGATAGAGAGTGAGGAGAGAAACCTCTCAGGAGGTGTGGAACGGGCAGTCAGTGAGTTGGAGCTTGGCCAGGGCAGGAGAGGGTGACTCCAGGTGCGGCTTCATTGCCATCCTGTTGAGCGGGGCATCTTCAGAGGTTTCAAGAAAGGCGTCGCTGGGGGAACCGTCTGGGATAAACGGAGGGTCGGGTGTGGCAGCATCCTGGTCTGGCAGAGCTCTCCAGGCAAGTGGTGTTCTAGCTGAGCTTCTCTAGGGGTTGGATGCCTTTGCTATCACAGTCATCTTGTTTACTAAGAGCGGAATTATCCCATCATCATCTGAGACTTCCTGATTCAGGCTCGGTGGGGTGCTGCTTGAGAATCGGTATGGTGGAGATGCTCTCGGGACTGTTTCCATATTTGGTAGCAGAACTGCTGGAGTCAATAATGGTTAGCAGCGGGACAGCTTGGCAGTGTCTGTGTCTGTCCCGGTGTGCCGTGTACTTCTGTGGGATGAAATCTGTTTACTAGAATTCAGCAAGGAGCGGCATGGAAGACGTATTAGCCAGGTGCCAAGGATACGGCCTCAGGCCTTCCCAGAAACCCCTCCTTTAGGGTGTGAAGTTCTGGAAAGCTCCATCTGGTTCTGATTAAATCCTGAATTCAGAGGCCAGGCCAGGCTTGGCTCCGGGAAGGCCATTCACAATGTTTTCTTTACTATTTGTCTTGACTTTCTTTTTCCTTTGGGACACCCCCGCCCCCGCAGCTCTCTCTGGGGTATTTGTAAGGCTTTCTGAGGGCTCGCTGGTTTCTTATGGTTCTCATTTTCTATGCTTTTCTTTGGGGTGCCAACCTGTCACTTTAATAGACTAACCTTCGGAGAAGCCCACAGATACGATCTTTCTTGTTGTAGGCTTGAGACACTGCTATACTTGAAAAGAGTGCGCTATTATTTACTTCTTGGGTGTATCAAACATAACATTCTCTAACAAGGGGTAAGAATCTAACGGGGAAAGAAATGCTGCCTGGCTTTGCGTGGCGACATTTCATGGAGCTGTGGACTCAGTGTCACTGAGGGACCATTTCAAGGGAGGGCTGTCTACAGTTTGGTGTGCATGAATTGGACTTATATACCAATTCTC
Organism: Microtus ochrogaster; assembly: GCF_000317375.1. NCBI lineage: Eukaryota > Metazoa > Chordata > Mammalia > Rodentia > Cricetidae > Microtus > Microtus ochrogaster. Next base: position 54,926,471 of record NC_022021.1, read on the forward strand.
AGGACTTTCTTAGTTTTTTCTTTTGAGTTGATGTTCATTCATCTAGTTTACGCCCTTTCATGCCCAGTGGTGTCCTGGTTTGGCTAGTGAAGCAAATGGTCACTGTCAGTCTAGGAGAGAGAGAAAAAGAAGACATTTCTTGAAGGTCCAGGATACCACTCATTATCCTGTGTGGTTTAACCAAATTAAGGCGTATCCTAATACTTGGGAATAAGTACAAAAGCCCCATGATTCCTCAGCTTTATTCTTATTCTTCCTGCCATCCTCATTGTATTCTCAGGGAGGCCTCCTAAGAGTCTGTATGGACATGCCAACCTGATTATTTATGCTTTACCCATACCCACAGCCCTTCATGGCCAGACTGTGTGACTGCGATATATATTCTGCCTGTGAAGTGATCTGCTCAGAGAGAACAAAGACTCACACATGGGATCCCAAAATCATAAGCACCTGGGAACAATCTAGAAGGGAAGTTGTCACTATAGGTATTCTGCTCCCTACTGCAAACAGAGTGATGGACACACATAGAGGCATGACTTGTGGGGAAAGGGGAGACTGGAAAGCACCAGTTCCGAGTTAGGGTTACTTGGCTCCAGAGTGGTCCTGCTCTCTATATTCCTACTTTTCAGAGACCCTGCTTCTAATATATTCTCAAGCATCCTGGTTTACTATGCCATTTAAAAGTGTCTAGATAAGAGCACTTCACCTGTAGAAAGTGTTCGTTATCTAGTTGAGGTTTCATGGGATTACTTTTAACTGGTCTTCTACAAACCCCTTATTCAGTGTCTAGGTATCTTGTCTATAAAAAGACAACTTTAGGTTATCATCTCGTTGCTAAGGGCAGAAGAAAAGTAAATAATAAGGCTTAATGTTTTAAAAGTTAAGCTAAAGAAAGGGAGGCACCTCTCCGTGGAATAGTTCATTGATGGGAATTTGCTGAAGCTCTTCTTTGCTGATAATATGCTCCACCAGATGTGTGGGTATGAAGATAGGAAAACTGTGTTGATCCGTCATTCCCGCTGTGGCTTTGTCTGTCTAAAGATCAGCCAAACGGAAAAACTATCTTGCCTGCAATTACAGAACGAAATCTTTAAACATCTCAGATATGTCTACATCTAATTACAGCACTTCTTAAATAATTATTAAGATAGGCATATACTTTGTTTTTCTATGACTTCTTAGTGCTGAACTAGCTCAAAGGCAACAAGGTATTTCTTAGCTAGGAGCCTTTCCTGAAGGTAGAGTTCTGAGGTATATAGCATACAGACTGGACATTGTTCAGCCCAAGAAGTCAAATTTTCGGAGCTTCTTCATAGATCATGTGGAGTAACAGCATCCCTGTCTATGCATGTGGGTCCTCCATCAACCCTACCCTTTTTCAGCAGTTCTGATTTCTTACTGTCTATCTCATCGCCATACGGAAAAGACAAGTGCTTGATAAGAGGCTTGGAAATCATGCTAATTCAACCAGGCGGTGGTGGTGCAGGCATTTAATCCCAGCACTCGGGAGGCAGAGGCAGGAGGATCTCTGTGAGTTTGAGGCCAGCCTGGTCTACAGAGCTAGTTCCAGGACAGGCTCCAAAGCTACAGAGAAACCCTCTCAAAAAACCAAAACCAAAATAGAACAAAACACCAAAAATCATGCTATTTCTACACTTTCTGCCTTTTCCTTTGAGAAAGAGCTGATTCTTCTTCTGTTATTAATGTGGGCCAGCGAAGGAGAAGCCACTGGGGCATAGACGACCAAATGCTCTGCAGCCAATGACTTTCTAGTGAGCATACCAAACACGTTAAACACTGGGTCAGTGTATGTCATTGGGATTTCTATTGATCAAATTTTCATCTCTGTGACAAAATATTTAGGAAAGTTAACTAAAAGGAGATGGATTTACTTTGGCTCATGGCTTCTGTCCATGGTTCATTTGCTCAATGTTTCCAAGTCTGTGGTGAGGCAGTACATCATGATCAATGAAAGCGTTTTACCTCATGTCAGCCAGAAGGCAAAGTAGGGTGGGCACAAGCTCAGGTTAAGATTTTCCAAGAACGTGCTCCCAGTGAGTGCCCTACTTTTACCAAAATGTGTTTCAACTCTAAAAGCCAACCATCACTTCTCAATAATGCCATCACGTTATGAGTCCACCAGAGAGACCGTATGAGCCAATCACTTCTCCAAAATTGATCTACTATCTGGGGACCCAGTCTTAAAAAGTTAGCACACCTCCTTTTTGCAGGGGAGGATACTTGATATTTAGACCATAACTGGTTGCATGAAAAGCTATGATTCTTCTGCTCTAGAAGACAGTTGAATTCGTAGTGTAAATAGAATCCTTCAGCTCTTCATGTTATTGCTTATTTGTAACCAATAAAACTTGCACCAACCCAAATGAGTTGGGAATGATTATCTATAAGTAAAATCCTCTTTCAAGTTTCACAGCAACGTCACAGAAACCACCTGTATTTCAGTGTAAGGAAGAGCCCAGCTGAGCAGAAGTGCTATCCAGATATTTGTCCTTTACATTTTTGGTTTGTAGTGGCCACAGAATAAGGAAGGGTGCATTTATATTGCAGAATAAACCTCATTTGGGTCCTGTTGTCTGTTTACACTAATGATCTTTATGTAAAGCTCATGACTGCATCTCTCTTTTGGCTATCAGAAACTTTCGTTCCTAATAATTTAATTTCTCCCTGCCAACTGCAGCCTCTCACGGCAGCCTGAAGCCCGACATGATGAAGTCCAGATATATTTTAATTCTCTTTTATCAAGCTAAGGAGAACATTTCTTGGAGACTGTGCAACTTCTGCATTTGAAAGAACACCAACTGTGGGAATTTTCATGCATACTGAAGCTTAGGGAGCAATGGGCTTCGTTCCAAAATGCTCCAAATAGTTACAGTGTAAGCAGGCAAACGTGACGCACATTCTTAACTTTTTCCAAAAGGAAACCGCACTAGGAGAGAGGTGATTTGGAAGGAAAGCTATATCCAGTAGTGACTGGATGGTGTGTGGCTCCTGTGGCTCCTTAGGTGTTCAGTGGAGAGTCCTGCTATATCATCAATGCACAATGAAATATTTGTAGGCTGAATAAACAAGTGAATTATTTTGAAAGACTCCTAAGCAGGAAATTCTTTGTCATGGATACTCAAAGCAGTTGTCAAGTGTCCGGCAGCACTATATTGCACACTTTCCCATTCATGCTGTGATTGTCTGTGTTCTCAAACAAACCCCACTTTACAGGTGCTATTGAGGTACAGAGAGTATCTAAGCCATGTCCTCGTGGCGACCGAACATCAGGACCAGGATCTATTATTATGGAACACACATTGTCTGCCTTGAAGCCTGGGGTTGTTCCTTGGATTCCAAGGGTTACCTGGCTTTTTGAACCCACAGGGCAGAGTCATATAAAGAAGCATTTGGAAACATTGAATCGGAGTCACCATGATTCCTTATACGGAGGGGAAAGCTAACACTTCATCCACTTCCAAGCATCCTTCAAGAGGCTTCTATTCTGAAGGGAACAGAGAATGACGGGGTGATAGTTATAGCTATTTCTTTGGACATTTAGGTCAAGCCTTCTGTCTTTTAATTAATGTCCTTTTAATTAATTAAATAAAGCTTATGGTAGGATGAGACTTCTGGAAATGTAATAGAAACCAGGAAAGGAAAAATCTTGCTATCTGATTGAATCCTTGCGCTACTTGGTAATAGAGCTTTAATTCTCTTTAGAGACTGTTGACCCATGCTAGGGGCCTGTTAACACAAGCTTATTCTTGACCTCATAAGTTCCTTGTACTTTGTTCATATACAGGGACCTCCCAGAGGAGCAACCAATACCTGTATAATATATATATATATATGTAATATATATTAATATATATTACATATATATATAGTGTTCCAAGAAGTTTGAATACTGCTATTGGTCTGGCCCCATTTTCAAAAGCTTGTCTTCTGTTGAAGGTCTCTCTACAAGTTAAGGAATGATGTATTCTCAAGAGGGCCTGTTTACAGTGTGAGTTACCTTGGATGATCAGTTTCATTGATAACACTCATCTTTTGGTAAATGGTAGATTACTCATTCTACTAAATAGTTGATTTTCATTAGATAAAAGTACAAAAATATAAGAAAAATACTGGTGGTATGGAGAGAGATAAAAACACGGGGCACTTTTGTTGATAGACTAGGTTTATGTTATTACAGGAACAATTCCACCCAGCGTGAGGTGTTACAAGAAGGGAGAACGATGGGAAGGCTCACTGGTCAATATGGTTTTTGGGCTCTGTTCAGTCTTGACCCACAGTGTCTTGTAGCCTGAAAGTAAGGAAGGAGCAGCAGAGGCAGAGCCTTCATCACACACAGCCTCTCACACTCCCTTTGTACTACTAGCTTATTCTTAAGATGCAGGTGTGTGGTACTTGTTATTTTATGCTCGTGACTTTCTGGCAAGCCCACATACATTGCAGGACAGACCTGAAATTGAAAAAAAAAATAAGGAAGCAAGCTATCATCTGGAGACCTTGGCTCTAAAATTTTAGGGATGGGCTAACATTTCAGACTTTCCAGTTGGAAACTGTTTAAAGTGATCAACTTCTCTGGATGGTAAAACACACATTCCCTGGTCTACACGTGGGGCAGTAGTTGTGATTCTAATACAGTGAGGATTCTGGTTATCTGAGTTATGGTTACTTAATTAATTTGCATTGCATGTTCAAAGCCTAAGAGATCTTACAGAGTCCTATTTTATCCCCCTTTCCATCTCTTGTTTTGAATTGTAGGATCTTCAAGCTCCAGATGATTTATATACCTCTAAAAACATAGCTTTTGGTCAGGCATGGTGGCATTTTTTTTATTACTAGTACTTGGGAGGCAGAAGCAGGCAAATCTCTGTGTATTTGAGGCCAGTCTGATCTATATAGCAAGTTCCAGATCAGACAAGGTTAGATTCTGTCTTTTTTAAAAAAGCTTTTATTACTCCATCTGTCCACGTTCTTACTAACAGTGGTAGACTTTCTCTTAATCTACTTTTTCTGTGGGTAAAAACATGGTCTAAAATGTCATTATCTACTACTTAGTAAACCATACAAAATAATTTTGTCACTTTATAAATCTTTGCAGATGATTTTGGACTTTTAAACAAGGTTGGAACTGTAAAACTATGGAAACTTTGAAGTTGAACTCAATACATCTTGTAGTATGAGATATTATGGGATATCCAGAGCCTATGGGAGCTAGAGCAGAATGTTAAGGCTTGAAGTGGAATGTTTCCCACAAACTCATCTCTTTGAAAAGTTGGTTCCTAGACAATGATATTGTTTTGGGAGATTGTAGAACTTCTTGGACATGGGGCTCACTGGAAGATGTAGAGCCATAATTCCTCCACCAGAGAGTTGAAGTCCATCCCGTATTTCAGCAAGATCTGTGTTTGCTGTCTCACCTGACTGTGAAGGTCACTCTGTCATCTCTCATTAACCAACTATTCACATGGTAGTTCCAGCCACCATGACTCTGGTGACATGAGTCTGTGAGTGAAAATCCCCCTACCCAAAGGTTGCTTCTAGTAGATATTTTGTCCCAGCAATGTGAAAATGTCACTAATATTCAAGATCACATAGGAAGGAAGGTAGGTTTATTAGATGGCTCTCCAAGAAGGTAGAAAGACTGGGGTTCTAAAGCTCTGTATTCAGACTCAGGGAGCAAAGGAAGTTCATGGGGCAGAGGACAAGGAGATGGCATGCTGGATGAGCTCTTCATCGTGGACAGTATGCGTCCTTCTATTTCTACTTAGGGCAGAATATCAAAAGCCAATCCAGACGTCACTGGGCTTGTTACAAATACAGTACTTTCCTGCAGATTATTCTTCACAACAATGTCTGTGCTTTGTGCCAGTAGATGCACAGGATTAAATAATAACATTCTGATATTAATCAAAGGTCACCACATGCTCTGAGACCCATAAATCTAAAGAAAGATTACAGAGCAGTTTAAATAATAATCATGCAGATACAGTTTTGTGGGGTGAAAGGAGAGGAAGTGAAACTGGAAAGGGCAGTTTCCAAAGCAGAGGTATGGTTATAGTCTCTTTCCCTCAACTCTATGTCTCTTCTCTCTCTCTCTCTTTTTTTTTTCTTGGTTTTTTGAGACAGGGTTTCTCTGTGGTTTTGGAGCCTGTCCTGGAACTAGCTCTTGTAGACCAGGCTGGTCTCGAACTCACAGAGATCCGCCTGCCTCTGCCTCCCGAGTGCTGGGATTAAGATTCCCCCAATCTGCACTCTGATGCTACTGGGTAGTGTCTTTCCTTTTTCTCCCTCTTGTCTATGTCTGCATTCTGGCTCTGCCACCTTCATCTCTTTCTTCAGGCCTGTGCCCTTTGTAGGTTTCTGACTCTATATTAATCAAGGAAAGGAGCAACTTTTCATTCGATGACAACTGACCTCTAACTGTGAATTCCTACTAAAAGTTAAAGTTTAGTTAGTTTCAGAGCTGTTAGAGCCACAGAGACGAATTGATCATGCAGCAGTGTCCTCATTTGTGCTGAAAATAGACCCAGCAAATGGCAAATTTTCCCAGCACCAGGAAATGAACAACCTTCATATTTCTGACGGTCCAGTCCAGTCTTCTTTTCCTTCAGAATAGCTTCTCAGTAACCATAGGTAAAGATAATAAGCCTCCATGAGTTGCAGAGGGGCAGGGTGAAAATTAAATATGTCATAAGTCTCCTTATAAGCCATCCCCCCCCAGAGATCAACATAAATATTTCCGGGGAACACTCTATACAAGAAGTCCTGAAAAGTTACTTTAGGGAGGATTGGACTTGTGCTGAGAGAACAGAAGTACATATATTAACCTACACAGAAGAGGAGGATTTAGGGAAAATAGGAAAAAAAAAGTATTTTGAGAGAAAAATAAAGTGATCTTTTCCCTTGGCATTTCTAATTTTGAAATTTATAGAGACAAGTACAACAAACCCATTTTTATTTGATTAATCAAAATTAATATGCTGCCATTGATTTGGGCTAATATAAATTCAAAACTCCAGGTTAAGCCAGCCGTAATTATATTCCCAAAGATCTCCTTTTATCATTATTTACAGCTAACAAGACATTTATGTCCTCTTCTTGGTCGGCGTGGTGAAGCTTTTTTGGCAACCCTTTCCTGACTTGAAATTCTCGTGTGTGTGGAAATCTAGTTAGGGAAATGACTGTGTAACTAGCGACTCCGGAGAGGATAATCTCTCCTTTGTGACATAAATTAGATATCTATTCACATCTGTGGAATAATTCCCAGTTTTGCAATTAAATCCTCTGATATGCCCGAACAAACATGCCAGGCTTTTCCTAGTCTAGGAGAATTTCGTCAACTTTCTGCTTGAATAGACAAGCTGTATGTGCTTTAGAACAGATGTATCCTTTTTTCCCAATTTGGCTGTAAAAGGATTGAGCTGCATTGAGATGGATCATTAAACATCAAAGGTAAGAGACATCTCACTGTGCGTGTTTCTAGCGTTAATTGAAAAAATAAAATGTAACTTTGAATCTTAAGGGTAATTTGAGAATGTGCGTGTCTAATAAAGTGATATTCCTTCCTTTCTTTTAATCTAAAGGCTGTTGGTTTTTGGAAACTGCCTCTCTTACAGAGTACGGACAATGTTTTATTGATGGAATTTCACTTTTTTGTGGCTTTCTGGGATATGTGTAGTTAAGGGAAAACAAAACAGGGTTACTTTAAATCCGTTTTTCAAATGTTCATTTTTTTCTCATTTATGATAATGCTTTCTTTTCTAAGATGTGTTTAATAATCTGGAATACTTCCAAGAGTGATTATTAAAGTGTTTAGAAATCTTCCTTCTTTCATGACATAACTATCGTCACTGGAATTTCTTGGATGTGTGATTTTTCCTTATTTATGGGAGTTATTGCATTTTTCTCTGTTAGAGAATTTTGGCATGCAAATGTTTCTTCTACACCAGACTTTAAACTCTTCAAGGACAAGGTCAGTCTTGTTTCTCTAGGCTTGATGGAATATTTTTGAACCAGAGAATGTAGCAGAAGTAGGCACTGCCCTGTGAGGATGAGCAGGTGCTAGTCTGCCTGTTGCTGGCAGTGGATTAGCTGGCCACACCCATCTGCGGATGCAGAGTTGAGTGTGCTTAGACTTCTCTCCACAGTCTGTTGGTTCTTTGAGCACGAGTGGAGTGTGGTCAGGGATCTGAGCTCTAGCCTCTCTTTTTTCAGCTTTGTTGAAAATGTGTTACTCAGTGAGATTGATTTTATTGAAAAGAAAAGGGCATTTAGGTAAGGTGAAGAGAAATCTGGGCTTTTGAGCAGGTAGTATTTTCTATTTTCTTAGGTCTGTACAAAATTCCAGGGGTGAAGTATTCATCATTGTATAGTCGCCGTGTCCTGAGGCACTTCCTTTTCTGGCTCGTTTAACTGCTCAGTGATCTCTTTAAAGGGAGGAATAAGAACTACAACTATGAATTTTTTTTTTCTGAATTTACAACAAAATTCTTTAAACCCTCTTTTGGTATTAATAGGTACTCCCCCCAAACCCTATTTTGTCACCTTCCTAGGCTTTCTATATTGTTTTCAGGAATTCCTGGTTATTGTATCCTGTATTTTATAATCATATATATCAGTTTCATTTTTTGCTTTAGTGCAACATTAATTTCAGCAAGTAAAGCAACACCTACATGTCCTGGTCAGTTATATTGGGGAAGAGAATTCCCAAGTTAGACACCAAATGCAAGTAAATGAAGACCTAGTATCAGGAATACATTATCTTTTATTGAGTTATTGGCCAACAGGTTCTCATAGGCCCATCCCCCTAAACATTTTAGGCTGTTGTCATTGCTCTTGGTTACTCTCTAGAACTTGACATTACGGCCATATTGCTGAAGATACCACATTCCTTTTTCTTTTTAATTTTTGGGATTATAATTCTATTTCCTCCTTCTTCTTCCTTTCTCCAAATCTTCTCATAAACCCTTCGGTGCTCTACTTCAATTTTTGGCCTCTTTTCTCACTAATTGTTATGAATGCAATATGTATATTTCCTAAATATAACTTGTTCATTCTATATAATGTTACTTGTATGTGTGTTTTCCGGGCTGATGATTTGGCATTGGACAACCAAATGGTGTACTCTTTCCCAGGGAAGACCACCTCTCCACTCCCAGCTATCCTTAATTTTCTATAGTTCTTTGTATAACATTGGGGCCTCATGGGCTCCCCCCCCTTCCCCAGCTTGCTATGTCCATTGGTGTCTTCCTTATTCAGCTCTTGCTTGGAAAATGATATTGGCCAGATGTAGCACATTTTCAAATTAGTCTTAAGAATAAAACCCCCGCGTCAGATATTAGGGGGTGAAAGTTGAAAGATCAGAGAAGCAGAGCAGCCAGCCTCTAGTTCTTACCTCTATGAAATCCTTAGACAGAATGGGGTATCCTGTTTCTACAAGTCCTCTGCCTGAATCCTGAGCTTCTCTCTCCTCACACATACTTCTTTCTCCGTCCAGCCATATCCCTTCCTGTCTCCACTTTCCTAGTGCTGGGATTAAAGGTGTGATCCATCACTGCCTGGCTCTGCTTCTCCTTTGAACTGGATCAATTTCATGTAGCCCAGGGTGGTCTTGAACTAACAGAGATCCATCTTTCTCTGTCTCCAGAGTACAAGAATTTAAGGTATGTGCCACCACTGCCTGGTCTCTGTGGCTAACTAGTGTGACTAGCTTCACACTCTGATCCTCAGGCAAACTTTATTTGTTAGGTCACAAACCAATATCACCACACTCACTTTTTTTTTTGGGTGTAGCTGCCGAAGTTACTAGAAGACACACTCTCACAGCAAGCAAGATACCACATTCTTTTGTCAAGACATAGAGAAATCCAGTGGGACCTGGAGCTTTTTCTCTATTGGCTAGCATTCATAGTGCTGGAAGGTGTTATGTCTGCTATTGGAGGAGAAAAGTAATCTTTAGTTTTATTCAGCTACTAACTCTATAAGCTACGATAATGACTGCCCTGGCAAGGCATGCTCACTGGTGCAACAGTGGCATGTATATTATGAAAGTCACCAATTGCTCTCTGATTGGATTTAAGGCCTGCTCCATGAGATGGAATCTGTATCTTATCTGTCAATGGGGCTAAGAACCTGTCCGCAGACAGGCCATGGACCTTAGAGTAAAATCTACTATTAGCCTACCAAGTAGATATAGCAATAAAATGACTCCTGATGACTTACTACTATACGCAATGATTAGTGTATCTCCCAAATCCCATCAGAGATGTTTCTTTTTGCAGTAAATGGTAATTAACTGAGGGAATCACAGTTGGTCCACACGCAGAGAATAAGAGACGGTGGAGTGCTTAGTTTGAAATAGAATGTCTTTATTACATCCTTACTGACAAGGTCCAGGGGTCTTTGAGGAAGAGGGAACAGAAGGATTTTAAGATGGTAGATGGCCACAAGGAGACTGCCCTCCAGACAGCAGGATAGTTGTGACAGCGTGCACAAGACTTGTGAAAAGTCAAGGTAGACAAATCCTGGCACAGAGGAAGGCAGTTGAACATGAAGCACCATCTATAGGCAAGGCACTATTAGTCTGGGAGAACAAGAGCTAATTTCTTTAAGAGTGTGATCCCCTTGTAAGTTGACTATGCTCCAAAAGTTTTGGGGGCAGCACAAATTGGACTTCTTGGAGAGAGAGAGAGAGAAAGAGAGAGAATGAATACAGGAGATTAGGTAAGTGAGGTTAGATTTGAAAGGAGTTGGGAAAGGGAATAAATAGATCAAAATGTATTGCATGACATTCTCAAAGAATTAATCAAATATTATTTAAAAAGATGCTATTATCAGAACATTACTGAACTAAGAGTTTATTTGGCCCAGTCCTCCCTTTTGGCTCTAGAGAGTCCAGCAGAGGGCCTAGTAGAATTAGAGATGAAATGGAACTTTTCTTTTGATTTCTGCAATGAAACCCTTTTGTTTTGGAAGTTTTGCCTTTTATGTAGGAGGAGAGTGGTTTTAATATCATCAGCACCAGAAGATTTTAGTTAAATTAGCCTTTTGTTCTTCTTGTGGATTGATAATTTAAGGAAGCTATTATGAATTTCTAATGTTCTCTAGTTACTGAAGGACCCAGGAAGTCAGCATCTATATGTTACATCAGATCAATAGTTAAACTGTCTGCAGATGAAGACAGATACTATGCATATGGCTGTCTTTTCATAACTCAACTCTACCAGGTCAATGCCCTTCTACTGTAATTTTGTAATGTGGGAAATAAAATAAATGTCACATGACACTTGGTAAAATTGGAGTTAAGTTCTTTTACCATTTATTTTCTGTTTATTGATTTATTTGTGCTCTCAGTTTTAGACACAGCTTTCAGGCCCCAATCTTGTGTTTTCATTTAATCATTCCACAAAATAGCTGCATTTTAAACCTATTATTTTATTTTTTTATTAATTTTTATTGACCTCTACATTTTTCTCTACTTCTCTCCCTGCCTCTCCCTTGCCCCCTTCAACCCTTCTCCAAGGTCTCCATGCTCCAAATTGACCCAGGAGATCTTGTCTTTTTCTACTTCCCATGTAGAGTAGATCTATGTAAGTCTCTTTAGAGTACTCATTGTTGTTTAAGTTCTCTGGGATTGTGGTTTGTAGGCTGGCTTTCTTTGCTTTATATTTAAAAATCACCTATGAGTGAGTACATGTGATACTTGTCTTTCTGTGCCTGAGTTACATCACTCAAAATAATGTTTTCTAGCTCCATCCATTTGCCGGCAAAATTCAAGATGTCATTATGTTTTTCTGCTGTGTAGTACTCCATTGTGTAAATGTACCACATTTTCCTTATCCATTCTTCAGTCAAGGGGCATTTAGGTTGTTTCCAGGTTCTGGCTGTGACAAACAATGCAGCTATGAACATAGTTGAGCACATGTCCTTGTGGCATGATTGAGCATCCTTTGGATATGTACCCAAAAGTGGTATTACTGGGTCTTGAGGAAGGTTGTTTTCTGATTCTGAGAAAATGCCACACTGACATCCAAAGGGGCTATACCAGCTTGTACTCCCACCAGCAGTGCAGGAATGTTCCCTTTACCCCCCAACCTCTCCAGCATAAATTGTCATCAGTGTTTTTGATCTTGGCCATTCTTACAGGTTTAAGATGGAATCTCAGAGTTGTTTTGATTTGCATTTCTCTGATGACTAAGGATGTTGAACATTTCCTTAAGTGTCTTTCAGCCGTTTTAGATTCTCTGTTGAGAGTTCTCTGTTTATATCTGTACTCCATTTGTTTTATTAGATTATTTGTTCTTTTGCTGACCAATTTCTCGAGTTCTTTGTGTATTTTGGAGGTCAGATCTGTGTTTGATGTGGGTAAACCTATTATTTTCAGTGGTTCACTCAGGCTTCTCATTCCTCCCTTTCCTGCCATATAAATTAAATAACCCTCATTATTTTGTTATTAGATTTGCTTTGTGTGAAATAAGCTAGGAAAGGGTTAATTAAATAATTATCTACTCTAAGTTAAATTAGAGTTTATATAAAATTTTGGTAAAATACTTTTAAATAATTAGAAAAATAATAAAATGCAATTAATATTAATGTTATTATAGCAGTTTTGATGGCAATGAAAGAATTGTTTTGATACATGCAAAAGTAATATAACAAATTGCTACTGCCTATTTCCTGATTGCTTCTTTAAAAATATGTTTTTGAGTCACCTTCATGTTTAATTTACCTCTTTTTCACATGCAGATATGATAGCTTTATTATATATGAACCATATGAGTCCAGTTCAACAGAGTTTTATTTTTATCTTTTATTAAAAATTGATTCTTTCCTCATACAATATATCCTGATTACAGTTTCCCCTTTCTCTACTCCTCCCAGTTTCTCCCCATCTCCCCTTCTATCCAGATCCCCTCCCTTCTCTGTCTCTCATTGAAAAAGAATGGGCTTCTAAAGCATAACAACCAAACACGATAAAATAAAATATAATAAGGTAAAACAAAAAACCATCAAGTCAAAGTTGGCCAAAGGCAAACTAATAGAAGAAAAAGAGCCCAAGAGAGAGCCATTGAATCAGAGACCCACTGGTTCCCACAGTCAGGAGTCCCATAAAATACTAAACCAAAAGCTATCATCTATACAAAGAGGACCTGGTGCAGACCAGACCTGTGCTTGCTGCTCCTGTCTGTGTGAGTTCATATGAGCTTTGCTCAGTTGATTTAGAGGGCCTTGTTCTCCTGTGTCCTCTATCCCTTCCAGCTCTTAGATTATTTCTACCTCCTCTCCTCTTATGTAGGGTTCCCTGAAGTCTAAGAGGAGGGATTTTATAGAGATACCCTTTTAGAGCTGTGAGTTCTAAGGTCTCTCTCTCTCTCTGCAATGTTTGGCTGTGGGTCTCTATTTGTTCCCATCTGCTACAGGAGGAAGCTTCTCTGATGATAGCTGAATAAGACACTGATCTATGAGTCTAGCAGAATGTCACTAGGAGTCATTTTATTATTACTTTTATTTTTTAAACCAGTGGCATTTGGTTTTACCCTAGGTCTCTGAGTCATCTGGACTCTGGTTCTTGGTCACCCAAGCAGTGTCACATATGGGTTTTATCTCATCAAGTGGGCCTTAAGTCAAATCAGACATTGATTAGTTATGTCCCCAAGTTTTGTGCCTCCACTGCCCTTGCATATTTTGCAGGCAGGACAGCATTGCAGATCAAAGGCTTTGTGGCTGGGCTGGTGCTTATGCTTCTCTGTGGTAGACTGCACAGTACCTCCCTGGACCAAAGACACTAGAAGAGGAGGGTGACGGTTCAGTGCAGGCATCAGTTTGATAACCCCATGTTTAGTGAGTTGTGTGGGTATTGTCTTCCACAATGGGGCCTTGTGTCCATTTGTGTAGAGTGACCTATTGTCTTGGCAATCACCTGGGTTATTTAACAATCGCCATGGGACCCATTTGGTCAACAACTCAATTGGACATAACCCTGTCCTAGGACTGGAAGCTTTGTTTGCTTATTATAATTAGTGCTAATAAGGGCTTCTCAGTTTTTAATCCTACTTACAAGGAGCTTGCCTCTTTTTTTCACACCAATAAAGCCCCCTTATTGACTGTCACATAGAATCTTTGGTTTTGAACATCTGCTTTTGAATCTGAGGCATTTTACAAACTTTCCTAGGATTCTTTCTTTCTAGACGTTTCTTAAAAAAACTGGCTCCAGAGAGACCTTTGAATGATACATTCATGGTTTCTACATTAAAGATTTTTTAAGAAACTTTCATGACGCAGGAGTGGGGGTGGGAAAGGCAGACAATAACTGGACATCTATGTTGAAGAGTTTTCTGCTAACTTGTTTGCTAATAATGATGCAGACAGTTTTATGTAAGCACTCTGGAAATTCTAGACGCTCTTCCATTTCAGGCTTAATATAGTTGGAGCATAAATAAATATCAGATACGTTTTGGAGACACTAGAAGCTAAACATTATGCAAAGGCCACCTTCTGTTGCGTCAGGGGCTTGAATTGTTTTCGTTAAAATATCCGGTGTGAGAGGACTGAGATTAGATGGGGTGTTAGCTCCCTGTATTTTCCTGCTATCAAATATCGAAGATTTCTATTGTTGGCAGGAGCCGAGATTTCATTTCCCTTGGGCCACATTCTGATGCTGGCTCACAGAAGCAAGTCTTCCTTTCCAAATGTTTCTGCTCAAGGTAAGCGAGAGAAGGCATTCAGGGGAGAAGTGTGCTTGTCAATGCAGGGTGGGAGAATTCAAACAAGCATCCTCAGAATGAAAGTGGGCATTTTTGCCTGAATATAGAGAAGCTGCTCAACACAGACTGAGCCTCCTACTGGTGTAATTATAAAGATGTGTGTGTGTGAGTGCATATGTGTGTGTATGTCTGTGTGCATGCATGTGTGTGTGTGTGTGTGTATGTGTGTGTGCATGCATGTGTGTGTGTGGGGAATATGTGTGTATGTGTGTGTATGTGTATGTGTGGTCAAAATAAGACTAAGACGAAAGGTTTTTATTTTTCTGTAGCAAAGTGCATGGGATCAGGCAACTATATGCCTGCCTTAAATTTATGAACAAGTAATTCTGTTCCCAGAGATTCTGTCGGGGCTTGTAACACCGTGGTTTGCTCTGTATTATTCTGTTAAGTACATGATTTTGCTTTAAAATAATCATTCCTGGAATTTATAAAGATGAAGAAACGTCAAATGTAATTGATGTGCATGATACCTCCTTCATGAAGCATAAACTTTTGAAATTGACTGATAATTATGTTTTTCTGTTATAAAACATCATCTCCTATTTTCTCCTCTTTGAAGTGACTATAAATGTCACTTCAAAATAGAATCAAGTAAGTTTTATGAATGAGATCACAAACAAGTGTTACTAAGTAAAATCATGTTGGAAACCAGCTAAAATAATCGAGCTAGCATAGACTGTAATAAATTAAAAACAATCTCCCTGAAGAATTGTGCTTAGTGACGTAGGTATCGCTGAGAGGAACAGCAGAGCCCTGTAGTTCTGCTGAAACCCTTAGGCACTGTTGGGCATAACTGTTGACTAAGGAAACTGGATCCCGTAACTTTGAGCCCTCTGTGTACTCAGTCCAACCCTGCTAATGCCCACTGGTCTTAAGTAAAATAGAGTGGCAAATATTTAGAGTGAGCTTTATGTATCTTTGGGATTTTTCCTTCTCCACCATCGGTAAATAGCACAGCTCCTACACTAGCCTGTGACCTTTGAGATAACTTCCCTTGTTAAACACACAATTGTTTGCTTGGGTGTTTATGTTCTTTTTTTTTTTCCTGTTTCAGAAAGCTATGCTCACCCCTAACCCATTAAATTGCTTTCAGTATAGAGTTGGTAGTTCTCAATGATCTATGTGTACAGTTTATAAAGGACAGCACTGGGAGCAAAAGAATTAACAATTACGAAGATAATTAACCTGGAAGCATGAATTAAATAGAAACATGCTTTTTCCATTGATATAGGCAAATGTCTTTGGTTGTCAGGCCAGGTAAAAATACAGGTTGCCTGGGATACTCCTCTAGAATGTTTTAAATATGATTCTTATTGGTCTCTGAGCTTATTTCTGTGTTGATTTAGATCTTCAGAGACTCCATAAGTTGAAAGTGAAACAGTATATGAATAAGAATATAACGAATGTGCAACTTGCCACTTAGCCTGCTCTCTACAAACTTGTATCCTTAGGACTCCGCATAAGTTAGAGAGATAGAAGCCACTGAAAGGTGTTTGAGTATCCTGTGATAAGTTATATCGGGGCTGTCACCGCAGGACTCCCGGCTCATAGATCTGGGTTAGTATTTCCTTACTTTTTTCAACTCATGTCACTCTAAATTGGGGTTGTCTTCAGGAGAGCACAGACATAGCCTGAGTTGCTTGCTTTCGTCTTCATTTCTGTGTCAAAGGGCATGCAGTTTTCCTGTGTTCTCTTCTGAGTCAGAGTTTCACAGGAAGAAAGCAAGACTGGGTGGAAGACGCTGGAATGAGGAAGTATACAGTGGGCGATATCAGGCACCTTCCATCTCAACAGTGGAAGGGTTGCAGAAACCCAACTCTTGGGGTTTTGTTATTGACATGCGAGTCAGCCTGCTGCTTGCTTAGTTGCTGTGTGTTTTTTTCTGCTGTTATTTCTAAGAGTTTCACCGTTGCTAACAGCATGCCAATTATTGACTACACCAATGGAAGGGAATGATAATTCAAATTAATATCTCAGCCACCTATGTTATCTTGATTGGTGGTCTGAGTTCATAATCATTTTTTCTTTCTTAACAAACTGTCTGAATGTCTTCCTTTGCCATTAAATATTCTTCACCAACACACATTTTAAAATGGGGCGTTCTTATGATTAAGGAACATTCATTTATTCAATCAAATTTAGACTTCTAGCTATGTTAAAAATTATCATATGCCCCAGGCAATTGAATTAGGATCATTTCCCATTAGATTTCTAGAAGCAGAGCCTGAAGGCTGGAGTATGCTTATTTATGTGTTCCTTGCATTTTATATAATTTGTCTTCAGACATTTACTCCCCTTCATTTATTTTCCGAAGAGGAATGTAGAAGAGTGTATATTTTCCCATTTCTTAATTCAACTGGTTAAGAGACAGCCTATCACAGGAATAATGTGGCTGTATTTGCATCACAGGAATAATCACAGGAATAATCACAGGAATAATGTGGCTGTATTTGCATACCTTAAATTGCTAGTGAGCCTGGGCAATTGCCTGTTAATGTTTGTTGTTTAGTTGACTCTTGGGATGCTTATTTTCCAGTCAAGTTTACTGTCATTTAAAGATAAACACAGGTAGAAATCTCTTTATTTATGGATTGTCTATAATGTAAATATTTTCCTTTTGGATATTTTTCCTTTAATATATTTTTTACCTGAAAAGTCTCTTTGCATGAAGTTAAATCTTATTGGGTTTTGTTGAAGAAAATAAATCCACTTTGTCATTATTACTTGTGTATATGTGTATATGATTGAAGGGCTCTTGTATGCTGGGGCACACATGTGGAGGTGGCAGGACAATGTTGTGGAGTTTATTCTGTCTGCTTTTCTGTGGAGTCTGGGGATCAAAGTCAAGTCATTAGGCTTGCATGGCAAGTGCCTCTATCAGCTAAGTCACTCTCTGCCCTCCCCACTGCCCTTAAGAATGAATTGCACTAAGAGCAAACATTATTTTGTTCTATTTTTATTTTTTCCAGATAGAGTACTATGTAGGCTGGTCATAGACTTTCTGCCACCTTCCCTCTACCTGTGGTGTATGCCACCACAGGAGTGGGCCACCATGCTGAGTGCTAAGCTATATGTGTAGACTCATGTATGTAGCACATAGAACTGCACAACGCATCCATTGGCTTCATCAGTTTCTACAACTGGAACTTGGCAGGAATTGACCAGTGTCTTCCCGTTCCCCCAACTCTGTTCAGTCCGGGGTAGTAGGTGAATCTTTCCTACTCCCCTTTAAAGTTTCTGCTTTTGTTGTCAATCCCAAGATTATACACACCTTTTTCCCTATATTTTTACGGGCTTACTTTGCATTTAAATCTTTTTTTTTTTATTGAGAAAAGGAAAAAAAAGTATCCGCCTCCTCCCAGCCTCCCATTTTCCTCCCCCTCCTCCCACCCTTCTCCCCCTCCCCCAAACTCCTTGAACCAGACCAATGATTCATAGCAATGAACACTTACAAGTAAGCAAGAATGGGCTAAAGTGTAACTGTGTGACTCACTGGGCCATACTACTGCTATCACAACAAGATTCTTTTGTGTGTGTGTGGGGGGGGATATTTGGTTTGGTTTTTATTTTAAGTTTTGTTTTGTTTTGTGGGTGAGGTTGCATAGGCAAAGAGCAGAAGTGAGGGGACAGGAAGATGAATGGGGTCAGGATGCATGACGTAAAATCTATAGAGAATCCATACAAGTTGAAAAAAACAAATATGAAAAGGTGATAAAATTATGTAATGGGATAAAAAATTAAAATTAACAAATTGTAAATTTCTTCTCAATTGATATAGAAATGGTAAATTACTTTTAT
>NC_022021.1:54951243-54960154 GCF_000317375.1 Microtus ochrogaster
CCATAGCCAAGAGGATAACTATATGTTTTTCCTTGGGTTCACCTTCTTATTTAGTTTCTTTAGGTTCACCAATTGTAGTCTCCTTGACCCTTATTTATGGCTAGAAACCAATTATGAGTGAGTACATCCCATGTTCATCTAACCCATCTGGAGTTTTTTTTTTCTGTTGTTTAAAAGTATAACAGTTTAACTGTGCATGACTTCAAGATATTTTTCTTCTTAGCCTGACAATGATTCTCTAAATAGTTTATCTTTGCTTTCCAAGTTTTACCTTGAAAAATCAACACAGAATTTCATACCTAGATTTTTTTTATTGGCTTCTCTACCTTTTTTGGCTGGAATCTTATAGTGCATATAGCTGTTTGAATGCTTGAATCACTCAGCTTTTTAGACAGTCTCTTGGCAGTTTCTTTGGTCTCTTTCTGTCTAGGTGGTGTCACATTCTCCCGCCAGCCTTTCCTGATTCTAATGAGCTCACAGTGGTGTGCCTTGGGTTATTGTTCTAACACAAACCAGATCACATGGCATCTCCATTTGTTGTATGTATTTCTAGCTGGTTTCTTATTATTTTAATATTATTTATAATATATATAATGTGTGTGCTCTTGTGTGCATATGTGAATATGAGTGGGGTGCCATGAAGGCCAGAAAAGAGCATCAGGTCCCTTGAGGCTGGAGGTACAGGCGGTTGTGTGAGCTTTGGAAGTGGGTGCTGGCACTGAGTTCTAATGCTCTACAGGAGCAGCAAATGCTCTTAGTCACCAAACAGCCTCTCTCTCTCACTCTCAGCTATTTTTTAAAGGCAAAAGATGAGTGTTTTGGTTATGGCAGGATTCTAAATCTGAATTTAAACTGTATCTGACCTTCAGAATGTTTGTAGAGAAGCTATAGTCTATTTTATTTTTCCTTCTCCTAAGTGCATAGATCTTGAAAGAGCTATAACCCATGGTCTACCCAAAGAAAGAGAGTCTGCTCTGAAGAGCTCACACGGACTCGTGCCTCCATGGGTGATTTTGCCTCCTGTCTACTCTTACATGTCCCTAGCATTCCCAAAAAAGCTTCCTGCTCTCCATGTAGCCTGCACTGCGTACAGTTTTCTAAGGAGGACTTCAGATTCACGCCACCATACTTTTGTACACGCTGTTCCTTCTGTGAAATTTCCCTTCCCCAAATAACCTCACCAACCTGGAGCCTTACTGGATGTCCTCCAAGCAACAACCCAAGAACTTCTTCCTTCTGAAACCTTGTCTCATCCCTGCCCTCCCCTTTCTTTTAAAAACTTACCTGTGTCTCCCTTTACCTCCCTTTATCTTGTGGTCCTCTTCCCTATGCTGGGCCATAATATCCTTTCTAAATTCCCAAAGGTCTGTGCAGCATAGAGGAGCCATTCCCATTTCCTGAGTTACTAGGGTCCTAATATATGTGAAACTATGTGCGAGTTACTAAGAGTTATTGTTGATCAGAAGCAGTGGAGCTTTATTTTTTCCCATTTTATAAAAAAAGATTTTTTCATACAATATATTTTTATTAACAGTTTCTCGTGCCCCAGCTCGTTCCAGATCCTTCTGACTCCCCACCTTCTGACTCCCCACTATCCAAATCTAAACCCTTTCCTTCTCACTTTTGTTAGCATACAAACAGGCATATGAAAATGGTAAATTAGATAAAAGGAAAACAATTGTACTGGAATAGGAGGAAGCAAGCAAACTACCAGGAGGGAAAAGAGGAGCACAAGAAATATGTAAAGATACAGAGATGCACATATTTGTATACACAAATGGAAATGTAACACCAGAAATCATACATGAGAGATCTATAAGAAAAAAGGAAAGTGATAAAAATAATGTCAGACAACGTATTGTAAGACAATGAACCTTTAAAAATGCCATTGAGTTTGCTTTGTGTTGGCCATCTGCTGGCTGTGGGGTCTGTACTTAAGGGTGGTTTGTATACACAGTGAAACTCCATTGGAGAGAAACTATTTTTTTCTTTATGGGTGGTTATCAATTGGAGATAACTTCTGGGTTAGGGATAGGGGCTCTTATCTACTTCCCATTTGAGCACTGGGACCCCGTGTGGCTTAGACCCATGTGGGGACTGTCACAGTCTGTGCGTTCTTATGTGTGTCAGTCTTGCTGTGTTTAGAAGGCCTTACTTCCTTGGGGACCTTATGAGGTCCCTCTGGCTCTTACAAGCTTTTTAATGCCTCTTCCACAGAGTTCTCTGAGCCCTGAGGGGAGGGATCTGATGGAGACAACCCATTTAGGACTGAGTGTTCCAAGGTCTCTTACTTTTTCTGCATATTGTCCAGTCGAGGGTCTCTGTATTTGTGTCCATTTACTGAAGGAGGAAGTTTTCCTAGGTGAACATGACACACATATTTATTAGTACAGCAGAGCGCCAACAGGAGTCATTTTATTGCTACGTTTTTTTAATTTGATGATTTATTTCTCAGATAAGAAAAACAAAGGCCCAAGATACAAAGGTGTACTTACACAATCTGTGTCAAAGAAAGCTTGAAAAAGCCTCCTATTCTAACAAAGACATTTAAAGACAGCATTCTTACTTTTCAGATTGGTGCTTACATTGCTTCATGACATCCCTTGCACACCAATGCACAGGCATTTATTGCTATATTTCTTTAACAGAACAGTAGTGTTTGGTTTTCCTCTAGGTCCCTGGCCTATCTAGTCTCAGGTTCTTGTCCACCTGAGAAGTGTCAGGCGTGGGTTCTATCCTATACAGTGGGCCTTAAATCCAATCAGATATTTGTTGCTCACTCCTACAAACTTTGTGCCAAGGTTTCACCAGCATGTCTGTCAGGTAGGTGACAACTGCATATCAAAGGGGTTGTAGTTGGTTTGATACTTGGTTAGCTGAAATGGTGCACTTTTTTTTTTTTACAACATTTTAGCATTTGATGGTTATGTTTCTCCTTCAGTCAGATGCATGGTACCTTCTAGTACCATGAACACTAGTCAGTAGGGATAAAGACTATAGGTAGACACCAGCTTGACTTCTTCATGTTCAATGAGTTTTGCAGATGTAGAAGCAGTTGAACTTTAAATTTTAATTTAAAATATAATTATATATTCCCCCAATCTTTCCTGTCTCCAATTTTTCCCATGTTCCCCTCTCATGCTCCCCCCAAAAATTGTGACTGGGTTTCCAGTTCCAGGCATGGTTACCGTGCTGTTGAACAGGCCTCAAATCCATTAGAGAGCTTAGGTTTCCACTAAGATATGAGTGCTACTGCTGTACCCTTAGGGTTGCCCTGCCTTATACGTCATCCATGCGGCTCATAGACTTTGCAAGTGCCTGTCGTTGTCTATAATTGTACTATTGGTTGCTTTCTGCCCTTGGAAGCTTCTGTAGCATCTTGTGGTGCTGTGAAACCTAGTCCTCAGGGGGAAGTCTTTCAGAATAGATCCAGTTCAGGTCCTCGGGATGCATGAGAGAAGACTGGCTCTGGGGGACTTGAAGCCATGTGCATCTACGTTATTCAGGGAAAGGATGTGCTACAGTTTGGAAACAGGACCATCCAAGTTGATATGTGGCTGTGCTTTCTGCCATTCTGGTACCTCATACAGAGAGTGGCCTAGTGAGTGATGATTAAGTGTGTGGTGAATAAATAAATCAATGAGTATCTTCTGGAATGATAGAGGTAATTTCTCTGGAGAAATGTATGTTATTATTTTAGTTGGTTCCTTTCATTCATAGTAACTATGTAATGAGATTTTTTTTTTTAAATTAAGATAGCATTTCTTTGTGTAATCCTGGATGCCCTAGAACTTGCTTTGTAGACCAGGCTGGCCTCATACTTACAGAGATCTGACTGCCTCTGCCTCCCAAGTGCTGGGATTAGTTAAAGCTGTGTGGTACCATTGCTCAGATTAATTAGTTCTTCTTAATGCTTTCCCTGGTTGCTTATTCCTTGTTTCTGAAGTTCCTGACTTCACAGTCTTTGGTGTTACATACTACTATCCTTTGGCAACCAATTCTTGTATTCTTTTTTCTTTTTTAATTCTTGTATTCTTGAGAATGTTAAGTTCATTTGGCCCAAGCTCAGGAGAGTCACAAGTTATGGTCATGTTCTTCTCCAACTTAGGAAAATCTTTTTAAAATGTGTTTCTGTTTTTTCCCCCTGATACTGTTTAAGAAACTTTATAAAAACTTAGCTCTTGGAGAATTTTGTACAATGAGTTTTGGTCATATTTATCCTCTCTTCCCCAGCTCTTCTGGATCTTTTGTATCCTTTCCCCCCCAAACAAGATGAGTTTGTACTGCCAAAATCTTCTTGAATAGATAGACATTCATCGGAGCACACTTGTAGAGAAAAATGACCCTTCATTTTCCCCAAACCTAAAAGGGTAGAAGTTTGCTTACAATCCTCTTTCCATGCTTGGATTTGTGCTTGCAAGATCTTCTGTATGCTGTCACAAATACTGTGAGTTCATTTGTGCAGCTGTGTCTCCCAGACAGTTTCCCTGTACTTACCTGTACTTACACACCACCTCTGACTCTCACTCAGTTGCCTCTCTTTTCCACAATGCCCCCTGAAATATCTATCTATCTATCTATCTATCTATCTATCTATCTATCTATCTATCTATCTATCTATCTATCCTCTGTCTCTTGGTCAGTTGTGTGTTTCTGTACTGAGCTTCATTTGTAACAAGCAGACGCTTCTCTAATGAGGCTTGAGAGGTTCCTTAATATATGGGAATACTGATAAGTCATTAGGAATTGGTTTAAAATTATTTCACTCCAGCAGAGCAATAGTAGTAAGTGCTCTCAGGGCCTTTGCAACTTTTTATAATTTAATATCTCTTTATCTATTTACTATTTTGCTGTTGTTGTCTAGTTTGCAAGTATACTTAAAGTTCTTCATCCAAGAAACAACCCAACCAATAAAACTCTGGCTTGAGTTTACTAGTCACGCAGTTTAATACTCATTTTTCTTTATACCAACAAGCCTCTCATGAATGATCTCCCATACCTAATGTCCACATCTTCTTTTCATTCACTGTAGTCTAGAGAACATTATCACTGTTTTTTCTTTAAGTTACTAAATCATTAAATATCCATGCATTATTGTTCTAAAAGACTATAACCAATAGAATACATATAATTAAAGAGAGTCTATTAGATTGACCACATTTCTATATTTCTATATTTCCCCACCAATTTTGATTTTTACTTTACATGTTTCTCTTAAAGGCTCAACCACTTCTATTTATTTTTTGATCAACACAGACCACATTTTAGGATGAACTGTGGGTACCAATTCTTTCCTAGCAATGAGTTTCAACAATTTTTGATTTTTACCTTTTCTTTGCCTCAGCCAGTATATTAGCTAATTATTTTTATTGTTACTGAGAAAAAGTATCTAACAAAGGCATTTTAAAGAAAGAGTTATTCTGATTCACTGCTCAAAAGGTGTCATCCATTATAACAGGGAAGGTGTGGTAGCAGAAACTGGTCACATAACAGTAATAGGAAGTAGAGGGCAATGGAAGGTCCTCCTCAGAGCTATTTCTCCTTTGATTAGACCATAGCCCATGGGATGGTAGTGCCATGCTTAGGAAGGGTCACCTACTTAACTTTCCTAATCTACATGTATCATGTATTTTCTAATTTCCATGCTGTCTTATTCTTGCCAGGAATCACTCACCAATCACTATCACTCTGTATCTTACCTGTTTTTCAAGTGAACTGCAAATAACCCTCTTCTATAATCCTCACATGTTTTACCAGCCAAAAATGGCGGCTTACATTTCCGCAAACATGGAGGATAATTTTAAGCTTTTCATATCTGCCTAATTCATACTGGCTTTTGGGCATGCATACATGTGAATAAGTATTATAGTGTTTGATAGGCTATAAGCTCTTTGAAGATTGGGTTTATGTTTTTTTTAATCTGAAATAATATAAAATAAACATTTAAAACCAAATACACAGGGAGAGGTGTTGATTTTGATTGTATAATTGTCCTGATCAAATCATTGAGAAATGATAAGTGTAATTTCAAATGCATATACACAATTACTCTCTCTTATTTATCCTTAGTAATGCTTTGCTGTATGTAAGTTTCTACTAATTATGTTCTGGCTGTTCCTCAGAGACTCCCAGATAAGAAAGCTTGTCATAGAGAATACAATAATAAACATAACTATAGTGCAAAAATTGAGGGACAAGGTATCCTTTGTGGGTTAAATTAGAAAGAAATGCTATGTTGATTATACTAGAGCTTAAAGACCAAATCATGGCATTTTTTTTTTAAAACAGTACTTCATTTTCTTGGAAGAGGAATAAAAGGAGATAAGAATAATCTACTCTCCCAGGAAGTCTATAAAGAGGAGTAAAAAAAGAGATGGAAGAAAACACACATGCACATACAGAGAATGTCTAAGTCCACTATCATACGATGCAAGTGTATGCAGAAATTCTCCATTAAATACTAGCACATCAAATCCAACAGCATATCAGAAAGAACATTTACTGTGCATGTTCATTCACATGGATGCAAGGATTGTTCAATATATGTAAGTTAGTAACTCTAATTCATCACAGTAGTAGAACAATGAGTAAAAAGCCATCCAGTTTCCTCACTAGATTCATAAAAAGCTTTTTACAAAATGCATCGCTTCTTCATGATAAAACGCCTTAAAAAATCAGGTACAGGGCAAGTGTTCCTCAATATAGCAAAGACAGTGTACATCAAACTCTTAGTCAACTTCCCACTAAAAGGAAAGGCTGACATTACTTCTAGCATGAGAAACAAGACAAGAGTGTTTTCTCTCCCTGTTCTTAATAGAAACCTGAAAGTTTTACCCAGACCATTTAGGGAAGAGAGATGAATAAATCAAGAATACTTTGAGATTCCATCTTCCACCTGTCAGAATGACTAAGATCAGTAGGAAATGTGACCGTGCATCTTGCTTGTTGAACTGTAGACAGAGACTGCACTTTTGTTTCCCTGCTGCCCATACCCGAATAATCACACAGAAACTATATTAATTACAATGCTATTTGGCCAATGGCTCAGGCATATTCCTAGCTAGCGCTTATATTTTATATCTTAAATTAGCACATTTCTATTGATCTACTTATCAACACGAGACTGTGGCTTATGCTCTGTCATCTTTCTACTTTGGCAGCTACGTGGCAACTTTGGCTCTGCCTACTCTCTCTCTCTCTATCTCTTTTTGGATTTCCCACATGACTTTACTCTGCTAAATCAGAGGCCAAAACAATTTTATTCATCAACCAAGAAAAGCAACACATATACAAAAAAACATACCACAAATTGTAGATGGAGTGGTGGACCGCTTCCTGCTGCTTGGGAGGGCTCCCGGCCACAGGCTAGCTTTACCCAAAATAATTACATGGAAACTGTATTCTTTTAAACACTGCTTGGCCCATTAGCTCTACCTTCTTACTGGCTAACTCTCACATCTTGATTAACCCATTTCTATTAATGAGTGTAGCACCACGAGGTGGTGGCTTATTGGGAAGGATCTTAACCTGCATCCATGTTGGAGAGGAGAGCTATAGCATCTGCCTCACTTTCCTTCTTCCCAGCATTCTGTTTGGTCTACTTCGCCTATCTAAATTCTGTCCTATCAAAAGCCAAGGCAGTTTCTTTATTAACCAATGAAAGTAACACATAGACAGATGCCCCTCCTCCATCACATAATCTCTTCCTTTCTGTCTAATTTAAAAGAAAGGTTTTAACTTTAACACAATAAAATTACATATACAAAGCAGTTATCAGGCAAGAATTATAGTTACAATATTTAGTCCATTTACATTTGGCAAATTAAGGAAAATGTTCTATCATCTATGCTATATTTGTAAGTCTAAAGTTTCATATCTAATTTATCTTTAATCATAACTATGGAAAACTATAATTATAACTACAATCATCTAGTCTTCAACTCCACCAAAGATCCCAGAAGGGTACAATATTACCTGAGTAACCCGGAAGTGCATTCTAAGCAACTTTTTAAAGTTCTAAATACGACAGAGACATCTCACTGCCTGGACAGTCACCCAAATTTTTTTTGTAACTTTGGGACATCCATCTTCAGTGTACAGACCCATAGTATCTGGCAGACTTTTTAGTGAAGCAGGAAATTTTAAGATTGTTTTGCTGTGTAACAGCAAAGTTCATCAGTTTTTCTTGGTTGTTGTTTCCTCCCTTATCTTCTGGCCCTTGTGGCCAGTAGTTGAACAGGGAGTCTCCACCTAAGTTGGGGGCTGGACTTCTGGTGGCTGGTGTGGCCTTTGTTCTATCAGGAAGTGTCTGCCTGAATTGTGGGCTGGGGTATGAGGAGAGGAGAAGGCCTGGGCATTGGGTCAGTAGCCTACCTGGTCTTCTGGCAGGCATGGACTGTGTTTTGGTGGAGTTTTTTTTTTAGCTTGAGAGAACCCAGAGAGTGGGAGAAGTCTGCAGGGGCCTGGCCTAACTGGTCTTGTGGAAGGCATAGCCTGTGATATCTGGTAGACTTTTAATATATCAATTATAAAACTTCTTAGAAAGAAATCAAGAAATCAACCTCACCCCCAAGAGATGCAAAGAATACCTTGGGATGAATCTAACCAAGAATGTAAAAGACTTTTATAATGAAAATTATAATATGCTGATGAAAAACAGTTGAAGATAGCACACAAGAGTAAAACAATCTTCTAGGTTTATAGATCAGAAGAATTAATGTTGTTAAAAATGACCATCCTAATTTAGATTAATTTATAGATTATTTGTAGTTCCAATCAAAATATCTATGATATTCTTTAATGGAACTAGAAAATTTTTTAAAGATTCATTTGTATGTATAGCCAAAGCCACCTTGAATACAGAGAGCAAAGCTGTATCCAAGACAAAACCTGATTTTAAGACATGTTATAG
>NC_022021.1:54960380-54963368 GCF_000317375.1 Microtus ochrogaster
TGAATACAGAAGCAAACCATTGCAACTGGAGGGAAACAGGTGTGGAGCAGTGGGACAGAACAATGAATACAGAAGCAAACCATTGCAACTGGAGGCAGCTGACTCTCAAAGAAGTTACAAAAGCATGTGTTGGAGAAAAGACAGCCTCTCCTGCCTATGGTATTGGTAAAACTAGACACCTGTGTATAGAAGAATGAAACAAGGTCACTATCTCCTACCTTGAATAAAACAAACTAAAAAAAAATGACAAAAGACTTAAGTATAAGACCATGAAACAAGTAGAAGGAAACAAACAGGATATATTTCAAAATACTGGTAGAGACTGTGTGTGTGTGTGTGTGTGTGTGTGTGTGTGGGTGGTGTGTGTATACATGAAATACACTGAATAAACAAAAACAAACAAGAGATTACATCAAAACGAAAAGGTTTCTTACTAGATTATCAACAAACCAAATAATCCAATTAAAAAATGGAGTACAGATCTAAATAGACAATTCTCAACAGAAGAATCTGAAAAGGTCAAGAAATACTTAAGGAGATGTTTGGCTTCCTTAACCATCAGGGAAATGCAAATCAAAATGACTCTGAGATTCCATCTTATATCTGTCAGAATGGCTAAGATCAGAAGCGCAAGTGACAGCTCATGCTAGAAAGGATGTGGATCAAGGAGAACACTCCTCCATTGCTGGTGGGAGCATAAACTTGTGCGGCCACTTTGAAAGTCAGTGAGGAGCTTTCTCAGAAAACTGTGAATCAACTTACAACAAGACCCAGACATATGGCTCTTGGGCATAGACCCAAAGGATGCTCAATCATACCACAAGGGAACTTGCTCAGTTATGTTCATAACAGCTTTATATGTAATATCCAGAACCTGAAAACAACCTAGATGTCCCTCGACCAAGGAATAGATAAAGAAAACATGGTACATTTACATAATAGAGTATTACTCAGCTGTTAAAAACAATGAGAGCAGGAAATTTATTTGCAGGCAAATGGATGAAACTAGAAAAAAAAAAACCATGCTGAGTGAGGTAACCCAACTGATAAAAACAAACAAGGAATGTACTCACTCATGAGTGTATATTAGCTGTAAAATAAAGGATATGCTACAATCTACAGACCCAGATATACTATGTAACAAGGAGAGTTCCTGGGGGGACACCCAACCCTCCCTGGGAAGGGGAAATGGAAGAGGTTTTGTGAGAGGATTGAGGGCAGGGAATGGGACATGAGCGATCAGGTTTGGGGGAACACAGGGGGAGAGTACAAAAGGAGACTGCTGGGGGATTTTGTGGTCACCTGACACAGAGGACTCTCCCAGGAGTCTACAAGGAGGACCCCAGCTTAGACTCGTAGCAATCGTAGATAAGTAGCCTGACGTAGCTACAGTCTGGTCTCCTGTGACCAGATTGGTACCCGGCCCAGTTGTCGTCAGAGAGGTGCCATCCAGCACTGATGGAGACAGATGCAGATACCCACAGCCAAACATTAGGCAGAGATAGGAATCCTGAGAAGGAAGAGAAAGGAGTGCAGGAGCCAGAGGGGTCAAGGCCACCACAGGAAAGCTCACAGAATTAATTCACCTGGGCTCATAGGGGCTCACAGAGGCTGAACTGACAATCCGGGAGTCTGTGTGGGACTGACCTATACGCTCTGTGTCTATGATACAGTTGTGTAGCTTGGTCCTCTTATGGAACTCCTAACAGCAGGAAAAGGGGCTGCCTTTGACTTTTTTTACATGCTTTTGGGACTCTACTCCTCATACTGGGTTGCATTGCCCAACCTTAATACATGGGGATTACAGCAGCTTGATAGGCCATGTTTTGTTGGTACTCATGGGAGTCCTGCCCTTTCCTGGATGGAGACTGGAGACTGAAGAGGAGGGGCCTGGGGAGTGGGAGCAGAGGTGGGTGGTGGAGGGACTGAGAGGGGAGGATGAGGAGGGTTTGGGAGGGGAGAATGGGGGGAGGCTTCAGTCTGGATGCAAAACAAATAGATGAATAAATAAAAATAAAAATGAAACAAATAAAAAAGTTTCTTCATAGGAAACAAACAGAGGGAAAAGCCAACCTGTAGGGCAAGAAGTAATACTTCCCAACTATTTTTCTGAAAAAGTACTAGTAAAGAACTAACAACAGCAACAGCAATAAAAATCTAACAACAGCAACAATATCCCCAAGTAGTCCAATTAAAAGGGATATGTGATCTGTATAAGGGTCTTCACAAAGAAGACATACAAATGAACAACCACTACATTGACAGATACCCACATATAACTAGCCGTTAGGGAAATTCAAAAGTACTATACCATACCATTTTATCCTAGTTAGCATGACTACTGTCCAAACAACCTCAAACCAAGTGATGATGAGGATGTGGAGAACAAGGAAGGCTTTTATTGTGTTAGCAGAGTATAGAATATATCAACTATAATGTGTAATAATATGTATTCCTTAAAACACCAAAACTAGATGGACCATATGTTCTGCTTGTCCCACTTCTGATTATATATCCAAAGGAGAGGAAGTCAGCACACCAGAGGGATTCATGATCATCTTTATTGTAGCAGTATTCACAATAACCAAGATATAGAGCTCCCTAGAGCCTCTCAGCAGATGGATGGAAAAAGAAAATGCATGTGTGTGTGTGCGTGCACACATATGTATGTGCACACACACCTCCACATCCCACAGAGGCATATTATTAAGCTCTAAAGAAAAGTGAACTTCCATCATTTGAAACATAATGAGGTGGAAATGTAAGGAAGCATTAAGTTCAGTGAAATAAGCCAAGCATAGAAAGACATGTACAACTGAATTTCCATAGAGTACCACAGATAGTAGCAATTGCTAGTTTGGGCAAAGGTGAGCAAAGGGTAGCTGGATTTGATTTGTGCACACTATATGAGTGTGATAAAATATTACATTGAAATCTGATAATATGTAGAATTAGTAAATGCTAATTTACAAATATTTAAAAGATAAG
>NC_022021.1:54963723-54969119 GCF_000317375.1 Microtus ochrogaster
GGGCCTGCTGGCCTTGGTGAGTTCCCGATAGAACATCCCCATTGTCTCAATGTGCGGGTGCACCCCTAGCGGTCCTGAGTTCCTTGCTTGTGCTCTCTTTCTTTTGTAGGAAAAGTAGGAAAAACAATATTTGATGTAAAGAGCTTGTGGAATATCCCACTGTTTACTGGAAGCTACTCTATTTTCAGTTAGTGCCAGCTGTTTCATAGATGTCTGATTTCAAACCGGTTCATGGATTTTTATCTTCAAAACAAAGTCAGTTTTTCTGTTGAAAACCTCTTGCATGTCTCTTGAATATAAACTATCTGTGACTAGGCTGGTATGGAACCAAAAGCTTTTGTTTAACTTGTTTATGTGAAACAGAAGGGCTTTAAGGTTTTCCTATGGAAGTGATAACTAAAGTTCTATAAAGAACATCAAGGTCTGAAAATAGCTTCAGTTTTCAAATTTTCTCTGAACTTATAGTCACAGAAAAAGAATGAATGTAAATGTAAGGTTACATAAGGAAAAGTCAAGTGTATTGAGAATATTCAAGGGCAGCAGAGCACATTGCATGGAGGAGCTATTAGCAGGTGACAGGGCAAGAATCAGAGAGATTCAGGGTACGATACTAGGAGCATATACAAGCCGTGAATTTTTACTGAAACCTGAAACTGATTACTTGGAGTTGCCCTATGGTCTGAAGGCAAACATGAAGCAATAAAACGGTACTTGTTCTAAGGCAGTGTGCTAAGAGCTCTATCTACATCACCCTGCCTCTAAACATATGTGTAGTAGAGAGTGGACCCCTTGTTTGTTTCGGCAGCCCCTCTAGCTTACACCTGAAATAACCACACAGAAATTGTCTTAATTAAATCACTGCCTGGCCCCTTAGTTCTAACCTCTTATTGGCTAACTCTTACATATTAGTTAGCCCATCTCCATTAATGTGTATCACCACTTGACTGTGGCTTACCGGCATGACTCTAACCAGTGTCCATCTCAGACGGGAGAACCACGGCATCTGCCTGTCTGTCCTTATTCCCAGCATTCTGTTCTGTCTACTCCACCTACCTAAGTGCTGCCCCATCAAAAGGCCAAGGCAGTTTCTTTATTCAACCAATGAAAGCAACACATAGAGAGAAGAGCCTCCTACACCATATATGAGTGATGGCTACCACCTGTGTGAGCAATCAGATGCCAGTTCTGTGGGGTTGGGAGAGGAGGGGTGTCTCCTGATTTCCTCTTGAAGGTTGAGCTGGTGAAGATGAACTCTTGGTGTTTATTTTTATCCACATCGAGACACTTCACAAATTATTTTTGGTTATTATTAATATTTGTTTTTCAATAAAAGTGCTGTGATTGAAGCGTTGGACTCTTTGTAGGAGAGTGTGCTAATTTCCTGAAGACATTCCAGAGAGAGTTCAGGGAGATAAATGAAAGCTGGCAGGCTTCTAAAATCTTTATTGAAGATTTATATTGGATCGTGATACAATCTGACTTTTAACTTTGTGTCTGGGCTGTTAATGAGTGATTCTGCACAGTTGAACATTGCAGGTAATCCTCAGAACAAAGAAGACAGCCTCATTTCTTGATCCTGGTAAATTGCTATTACTTGAGATCAATGGATGATTGTTGCCATTCTTTAGACGTTTTCACATTAGCCTTTGTCTGGAGGGATAGCTAGAAGACCCAGAGAGCTTTAATGCACAAATTATCAATATTAAACTTTATTGATAGATTCAGATATATTCTCACACTAAACACACACACTCACTCTAAACAATTACTCTGTCAGCGTCTTCAGAGATTCAAAATCAAAACTACTGTCTATGTATCGATTATTTTTGCTGTTGTCCATCTTTCTACCAGTCTTAGTATGCTTCTTAGTTTTAGAGTCCTGATACCCACAGAACAACATTTTAGACTCTGTAAAATTAAAGATCTATATATTTTTATCCTGAGATATAATAAATATTATCCTGAGAAAATGTGCCAAGAAAATGCACTTCCCTTGTTTTAAATAATTGTATACTTTATTCAATTAGAAGTAAAATGAGACAGGGTTACTTCCAATTTCAAATAATATGCTGGAATTTAGTTTCTCAAGAAAATCTTGGAAGTAACCTGACTCACAGACGTAAAGACAAAGACATTTAGTAAACACCCACCTTTTGGTTAAAGCCATAACTAGTATAAATTGCCATAAAACTTTTGAATAGAAATAGAAATTTTACTTAGAAGGAAAGCAAGTTTAAAGCAGTCAAATTTATAAAGTATCTTAAAGATTCTCCTGAAATTTAAACACCTTTTAAATTTATCCTGCAGTAGTTATTTTGGGAAAAGACAAATGTTAAAGTCGACGTTCATGTTATAATAGCTGTCAAGGAAATTTCATGTGGAGTGACTTAGTAATCAGAGTTGAAAACAGTGCAACTCGGTGTCCCTAAACCATCATTCAAGGGACATCTGTGCCGGATGTGCTTAGGTGCCATGTTCAAGGTTTCAGTCCTATGGATGAAGGAACTAATTTAGCATTTCTTAGAAAATGGTGGTTGCAGAAGTGTTTATGCATCCTTACCGCAGACATCCTTTGCCCCTTTCCTCCTGTTTATATTAACATATGTTTATTCTCCTTCAAGATTCAGTGCTTTGGGCAAAGCATTCGTTGGTCCTATTTGCACTTCATTATTTTCCTTCAAGTGATTATTCTTCTTCATCTTATTGATTTTACCCTTTTTTAATTTTTTTCCCTATTATCCTTTCCCTTCCAGGAACAAAATCCGTTCATTTGACAGACAGTCTCGTCCTTATCAGATAGGGATGAAAGAATAATCTTTTCTTCTTCTTCTTTTTTTAATCTTGGCTCAACGACTTTAGGATCATTGCTGGTGCAATGAGACCTGAAAGGAGGATGGAGAAATGGTTAGAGCTGTGGAAATATAAGTGAATTTTAATTCTTTTCATTAATGACTGTAGAGATGCCCTATGTACACTGCCTTTTTCATTTATCCAGTAGAATTATAATATTACCATTAGAGATTGTCATAAGGATTCAGTGAGGAATGTAAGACACTTAACAAGCATCTACTAAATTGGAAATGCTCAACAGATGCAGCATATAGCAATGGTAATTATATACTGATAATAATAATAATATGAGTTTGCTGCCAAATACTTTATTAAATGGACACATTGGCATGCTTTTCCCTTAGAATTTCCTGCTTGCATGGAGTACATGAATTACAGATGCTTTTACATGAGTAAAGAAAAATTGTGTTTCATTGAATCAAATATTAGGCTGATTCAGATTACATCTTTTTGGGCCCATTTACATCCATCAAATATTTTTATTTTGTCCTTAAAATTTGGGTGTGTTTCACAACTCATGCTATTAACTGTCTTTTAAGATACACAGAATTGAGACAAGAGAGAGTCATCTCTGTTTCTCTGTCTTATCTGGTTGGTTTGTGATCATCTAGATTTTCAGTTATTTGCATGCATGAAAGTCTATGAAGAATAACTTTCAGTTTAAAAATGTCTTGTAAGCCGGGCAGTGGTGGCGCACTCCTTTAATCCCAGCACTCAGGAGGCAGAGGCAGGTGGATCTCTGTGAGTTCGAGGCCAGCCTGGTCTACAAGAGCTAGTTCCAGGACAGGAACCAAAAGCTACAGAGAAACCCTGTCTCGAAAATCCAAAAAAAAAAAAAAAAAAAAAAAAAGTCTTGTAGTACCAATTTCCACTATTATTCTATTATTTATAAATTAACACATCATGTTTTCTCTAAACTAAGGAACTCATTTTGCCTTTAGCCTCATCCTCTTTTCTGTCCAGCAATTTCATTTATCATATAAAAAGTGACCTTCAAAAGTCATCTCTCAAATGAGACTACAGATTTTGCCAATAAAGAGGACTATCTTTATTCTATGACATCGAATAGCCAGAGAGCCTCTTATC
The DNA here is from genome assembly GCF_000317375.1 of Microtus ochrogaster. Lineage (NCBI taxonomy): Eukaryota > Metazoa > Chordata > Mammalia > Rodentia > Cricetidae > Microtus > Microtus ochrogaster. The sequence continues at coordinate 54,967,660 of NC_022021.1, forward strand.
ACCTAGGGTTTGTGAGAGTGGATTGGTGGACCACTGGGACTCACACGAAGACAATCTTGATAAACTGGAACTGCCACATGCAGACTGAATATATCTTCACTGGGGTTATGGTCTTTGGGACTCTGACTTGTCAATATAAAGGACCTTGAGCCCAAGTCGGTTTGGTTACAAATTCTGCTTCTTTATAAGGCTTTAGGCCAATTAGTTTCTTTACTGTTTGTTCATTTTCTCTAGTTGTTGATTGAATACACACATAATATGATACACGTATTATTTGTGTGTCAGTGTTATTCACTAAGATTGCAGTATTATTGCTTTTTCTCTTTAAATTATAATCATTTAAAGACATTCTAAAGGGAAAGAAAGGATACTCATTTATATTTACCAATTTATTCAATATTCCTTGTGCTATTTATTCTTTAGTATAAATCTATATTTCTGTCTGTTATCATTTTCTTGAACTGTTTTTACTACCTAAGTCTGCAAGGGTTACTTGGCTCCTGTTTATTAGAACATTCCTTTAGTTCATTCTTGATTTTGAAGGGTACTTTTGTTGGTCATAGAACTATAGAATAATAAGATTTTTATTTTGCCTTTCATTAATTTAATGAAGTCATTTTATTTTATTTTACTGTTTACTGTGGCAGTTCTTACTGCTGTTCTTGGGTACATAGCAAACTTCTTCACTGAATGTTCCTTAGATTGTTTTCTACACTTTGCCTACCTATGCCTGGGAATGGTTCTCTCTCTCTCTTTCTCAAGACATGGTTTCTCTGTGTAGTTCTGGCTGTCCTGGAACTCACTCTGTAAACCAGGCTGACCTTGAACACACAGATATCTGGCTGTCTCTGCCTCTGGAGTGCTGGGATTAAATGCATGTGCCATCTCAGCCTAGTGGGAATGGTTCTCTTAATATTCACTCTTCTTAAAAGTTTACTAAACTTCTTGGATCTTTCTGGCTATTTGTAGAAATTGCTAGACATTATTCCTTTATATATTCCATCTATCCTGATTTTAATCTGTTTCTCTGTTAAAAATTTAGTTATATTTATATGAAAATTGTTTGATATTATCCCATCTATTCCCTTCCTTTCAAATTTTCGTGTATTTGTTTTTTTCTCATATGGTCTCCCTATGCTATCCTAGGATAGTCTTGAGTGGGCGGGACTACAAACATATGCATTACTACACTCCAACTATATTATCTAATTTTGAGATTTATTTGTTTAAATTTACTTTCCTCTTCATTTCCTAGACTGAAAAAAGTTTCTGTGTATCAGTTTTGGCTTCTGTCTTATTTTTCCTTCTCATTGCCAACCAGCTATTACAGTTCGCTTACTAAAATTTTCACCCCATTTGTTTTTCAGCTCTAGAATTGTCTTTGTTCTTTTTTCTGCTTAGACTAGTTTTCTATTATTCTTCAAAATAATATGGACCCCAAATCATCTATGTATAATAAT
>NC_022021.1:54969877-54973787 GCF_000317375.1 Microtus ochrogaster
ACTCTTGGGAATATACCCAAGAGATGCCCGATCATATGACAAGGGCATTTGTTCAACTATGTTTATTTTTATTTTTATGGTTTTTTTTGCTTATCAATATGTCATGTTTTCAATAGGTTTTTTGCTTATCAGTACATCATATTTTCCTGAGTCTTAAATGACTATTGGACAGTCTGGATTGTACTGGACAATATCGGACAGTTGGTTGTAAAGCCTCTGGATTCTGTGATATTCCACTAAAGAGGGCTGATTGTTTATCTTAACATATTGTTTAACAATTGACTTGAACACACTTACGTTTGTTTTATGCTTTGCTAATGCAAATCTTTAGAAAACCTGAGGTCCTCCACAAGCCTGTTCAACTTGGCCACATTCAACAGCATCAACAGAGGTTTGTAGGGTCCTGTCACCACCTTCAGGACACGTCCTGCATCTGTAGAAAGGCATCCAACTTTCTGTGGCTCACATGGAGGGCAAGGCTGGTAATGAGGTATTTATTAATGAGATTTCCTATTCTTATAGGCTTGGACTCTTGAAGTGTTTTTCTTCTAGTTCTATGTGGCTTAAATCTACTATCACTGTTATTTCAATTCCATAACATTTTTTTAAAAATCTGGTAGATGCCACAGGATTTCATCCTGAAAATATATAGCCAAAATCTTAGCCAGAGACTTGTTGTATGATCCTTACTTGGGCTTCTGAACATTTTTGTCTGCATGACTCTTTATTGTGTTGGGTCCTATCTTCTAGATTTGGGGCACATCAGGTGCCTATCCTCTGATCATGAACAAGATGACTATCATGTTCTGTTTAGAGTGCCTCTTTCCATCAAGAAAAAAACATCCTTTTTTAGAGAATGAGACAATCTCAGGGTTTAATCTTTGAGTCTGTGCACCCCCAGGGAATTCAGTTTTCGTGTTCTAGAAACAGTTGCTTCCTGTACTTAATCCAGTTCTGGAAGTATTTTCTATAGGAGAACTAATCTTTTAGTGGTTACCCTACTATAGCTGGAGGCACAAACACACAGGCATTGACCTGGCTGGCGGTGCTTCTGCCTTAGAATGAGTGGTGCCTTTTGAAATATTGTATGATTCTATTTAATTATGGAGCAGGGAATAAAGCCATGACCAAATTCAAGTTCTACAGAAAGCCATCTAATTAAATTCTTCTAACCTAGTAATATAATTTTCCTTACACGTGAGAGATGTTACTTTTTTTTGTATTTGTCAATAGATAGTTTACATAAAATGTTCCTACATTTATAATGGGGGTATAACCTAATGAGTTAATGGTTAAAATAAAAATATTGTCAAAATAGTAAAAAAAAAATACATTTAATACAGTGCATTTAACCCACCAAATATGAGGTTTTAGTCTAGCCTACCTTTTAAAAATGATGTATTCATTTATTTGTTTTTTATATTAATTAATTAATTAATTTATTGTGTGTGTGAAAATGTGAATGAGCATGTACAGGAATGCCAGAAGAGGCAGTGGGATCCTTTGGAGCTGGATTTACAGGTATTTTGTAGGAGTCCTGTTTTTTCCCTGGGTGACAGGATCCAAACTCTATCCCCATGATTGCTCATTATGCTCTCTTTTGAGCCACCTCTCTAGCCTCAGGTATCTGCGTGTTGTGTGTGTGGTTCAGGAACTTGTGTGTGTGTGTGTGTGTCCATGTGTGTGTGTGCCTGCACAGAACCTTGTGCATGCTAAGCATGCATTGTACCATTGAGCTATATCCCCAGCCTCTTCCCCTTCATTTAACTGTGATCAGAACACTTTTGTTAGTCTACCACTGGACAAAATTGTCAGACCCAGAGCTTATTTTATGATAAAGAACTAAATCGATCGTGCGGTTTATTGAATACCTGTATCAAAAAAAAATCTGTAACCCCTCCCCAAACTACCAAGTGAAAAACTTGGCAACGAAGTTCACAGCACCTTGTGATCATGTGGCTCCCTGGGAGATATGTCTCACTGTAGCTGCCCAGTACTATAACAGAAAAATCATACGTCTTATCCCTTGTCCAGAAAAAGGCCAGAATTCTAAATGTGGGGGTCACTTCTTACTGACCATGTATTACTTTCATACTATCATGAAATCAGAAAGTCTTAAGTCAAGTAATTCTAAGTTGGTGATCATCTGCCTAATCTCATACCTAAAGTTCAAAAAACAATTGAAGTATATAAACATCCTTACCTAATAACTATAAAAAATCTTCTTTAGTTGCATATTTTGGCTCCTGTGCATATTAAATATAAATAATTTCCTCGTTTTTTTACGACATTCAATTGTTCAAGAGCGCTATAAATCATCCCATTGATTCTATTTGTATTGTACTGGTTTCTTTCCTTGTTGCTATGACCAAATATCTCACAGAAGTAGCTCAAAGAAGGAAAGATTCATTTTGGTTTACAGGGTTAAAAGATGGTATCCATCATGGCGAGGTGAGGTGCTGGCAGTAGCTGAATATCTATAGCCAGAAAGTATAAAGGAGAAGGGAGTGGGCTTCAGTTATAAAATCCCAAACCCTACCCTTAGTGATCTACTTCTTCTATTAAGGCTCTGTCTCCTAAAGGCTCTGGAACCTTCCAGAATGGCTCCATCAGCTGTAAATCAAGTATCTAAATACTTGATCCTATAAGTACATTTTATATTCAAACCACAAAAACCATACATTTTTGTTGTTATAAATAATGGCTCACGAACTACTTTGGTCTTATCATTTGGCACATGCCATGCTAAATTCATAATAGGGCAATTGCTACTTCAAAAGGTATGAGTATTTGTTGTTTAGATGTTGCTAAATTTCCCACTAGTGTGACTGTAGTCCTTGTATAAATGAGTGGGAAGGATGCTGATGTTTTGTGGTGTCTCTAGTGACCACTTTCTCCAAGGTAGAGCAAAAAAAAAAAAAAGACTTTTAAAACAATCATTCTTGGGTCTAGAAAGATGGCTCAGTGCTTAAATGTGCTTGCTGCTCTTTTAGATACCCAAGTTTAGCTTCCAGCACCACCTGTAACTTTAGCTCAAGAGGATCTGAGGTCCTCTTCTTGTCTTCACAGGCACTCACACACAAGTGATATAAATTTAAAAAAATAAAAAATCATTCTTATGTTTATTCACAATCAGTAATCTCTCCTGCATTAACATAAGTCTATTATTAAGAAATAGATAGCTATGATCTATACAGATTGGAAGTATCATTGTTATTATTATTGATGCTGTGGTTCATTTGCCCAGTATCATAGCTGATGATAATTTCCTTTGTGAAAGTGTAGATTCTGTCTGCCTTAGTGATAGATAGTTCAAGGATTTCTTTTCTTTTTGTGTTCTGACAATACAGGTAAAGCGTATGCTCGCCTGCTCCTCAATCTGACCTTGATTATGTGTTTCAAACGCATCATCTGGCTTTATTAATTCATCGTGGACTCACGTCCCTTGAGCTAGCTTGTTTTCCCCTTGTTATTTTTCCTTACCTTGTTTGCTGTTCTGAATTTGAGATGCTAAGGATGTCTGCTTCGAGGTGTGGGTAGTCATTGAACGTACTGAATCACTTCCTTTCTTTAGAGATGCTGACTTTGATGGAGTTTTTCTACATCCTGGAACGTAAAGTTGTCATTCAGTAATTTTGGGGCCCCTTTGAGCTTTCAGGTTCTTGGCTCCTTTCCATGTGATAGAAGTGAATTGTGTGAGTTTTTAGTAAGAAGGTTAGGGGTTTACCTCCCATCATTAACCTGAAATCTTACCCATTTAAATATGACAGAGAAGATTTTCATTTATTTATCATTTCTCTCTATCTGATGCTATCTTGAGTTCAGTTTTCTCAACACTGAGATATATTATAATGTACCCATGGAGCTAGTAATGAAAAGAACCCATGTTAACAAGAAAAGACAGACAGAA
>NC_022021.1:54973934-54978587 GCF_000317375.1 Microtus ochrogaster
GAGCTATGATGGGGAAGAAAATGCCTACATAGAGGAGGGAGGAGGGGAAAAGAAAGGTCGTGAATACATATGGCATGAAAGCAGAGCCAAGAACCCATGTGGGGGTAGGAGGATGATCAACAAGATGGGATAAAGGTGACAGGGAGGGCAGTAGAAGCACAAATAAGAACAAAGTATGATGATATATTTGCTTGAAAATGTCACAATGAGGCAAGTCTATTACCAATTATGTTGACTAAAATTACTTAGTAATTTCTTTGGTAACTACTTTGTAAGGAAAATGTATCCTTTAGTCCAAGCTCCAAATCTCTCTCTATGTTGAGGTTCTTGTTGCAAACCACTTTTGTTCACCTTTGTCAAATATGCTTCCTGACCCACTGAACGTTCTTATGAGTGACTGTAACTGAATGCCTTGAAAAGAGCACGTGAACACAGTTGATTTTTGTTCCTTTTGAGAACGTATTAACTCACACCAAGAGCATTTGTTAGTCTAGACTTAGTACTGTACTAGAGGAACTAAACATGGAAAACAAAGACCTGGTTTTTGCCATCAAGAATGTAATGGTTGGGAGTGCAGGATTTGAAGTCAGACAGATGAGGAATGGACAGTCTTGGGTGAGTTCCACTGGGTGAGTTCCACTGGGTGAGCTCCACTAAATCTCTGTCGTTTCATGTGCAAAACACTTGCACTTTCTCAGATCATATCTCAAATACCTGAACTTGACTTAAAAATAAATCTGTGAGGAGCCTTCTCCTTGGAGCTCAGACAGGCTGTTCCCCTGTCTACATTTGATTTTTGTGGTCTTCCCAATTGTTGCCCACCAGTCTTTAAAATCTAGCCACCCAACACTGTTGCTATTCTGTGCCCGTTTCATGTCCTGACAGTAAAAATGAGATTGGGCATTTGTTTTATATCCTTCAAAGAAAAACTAGCAGCCATATTGGCTATTTGCAGATGGGATTACAGAGTGTGGAATTAGTCAGGACAACACAAAGCCCCTCACCTCAGTGGCCTGGGGTACTATGTACACGCTTACTCTTTTTTTTTCTTTCTTTCTTTTAATGAAAAAAAAGGAAAAAAAAGTGTCCGCCTCCTCCCAGCCTCCCATTTCCCTCCCCCTCCTCCCACCCTTCTCCTTCTCCCCCCACTCCTCTCCCCCTCCCTCTCTAGTCCAAAGAGCAGTCAGGGTTCCCTGCCCTGTGGAAAGTCCAAGGTCCTCCTCCCTTTGTCCATATCTAGGAAGGTGAACATCCAAACTGGCTAGGCTCCCACAAAGCCAGAACATTAAGTAGAATCAAAACCCCGTTCCATCGTCTTTGGCTTCTCATCAGCCCTCCTTGTTCGCCATGTTCAGAGATTCCGGTTTTATCCCATGCTTTTTCAGTCACAGTCCAGCTGGCCTTGGTGAGTTCCCAATAGATCAGCCCCACTGTACACGCTTACTCTTGTGTACATATCACATGGTTCAATGTGGCTGGGGTGGGATGAAGCACAATGTGCTCTACAAAGTACCTCAGATATTCGAGCCTCTTTCTGTCTGGTGCTTTACCATCTTCTCAGGGCTTGGATCCTGGTATGTGCTCTCTCCATCTGGCCAGCAGGCTGTAGAAGGAAGGGTGTATGCTATATAATATCAGGATTTTAGGAATGAGGCCTGGGTGTGTGCTCCTCACTTCCATCCATATTCTGTTCCATTCTAATGTGTTATAGAAGTGTTCTGTTATGAAGAAAGAGAGTGACGTTGGTAAGTGTTGGTAAGGGTCCTTGATGTTTGCCATTTAGAAGCAAAGTTTTGGCTTCTGGTTGGTATGTGCAGGTTGAATACAACCACTTAGGCATCCCTGTCATGGGACCAGTTATTGCAAGCTGGCTTCATGTGGTCTGACAGCAAAGAATGCAGATTTCATGTCCCTTCCTGGGGCATTACAGCCAGAGGAGGATTTGAAGTACTTGTGCTATGGACGTGTTGGCACACTGGATGAGTAGGTGGCTGTGTCTTAGAGTAGGAATACTGAGTGATGGGTGTCATACTGGACAGCTCCCACCTAGACTTACTGTAGCAACAACAAATCTAGATCTTCAAAAGAGATACCGCTTCTTCTTGTGCTCCTTACTAGTAGTATTTTTAGTACTTACAATAGAAAGCTTGACAAGTGGTTAGTATTGATTTCTTGCAGCTGCTCAGTCTGTTGGTCGGCAGTTTGTATGTACCATTAGAAGCAGGTCCCAGATTTTGACCTTCTCTCTCTCTGAAAGCCACTTTTCATGGATCTTTTCTTTCTATACATCTCCTGGAAGTATACAAGGGAGGACTTTCCTAATGGACCAAGGGTATAGTGGCCTATGGTTAGTATCAGTATAATTATCACTGAATTTTAAGTGGTTTAATATTTGGCTAGGAAACATGTATCAATTTTGTGATCAAAAATCATGAAGACTGGGGTCAGAGAGATCACTGGCAGTTAAAGCATTTTCTGTGAAAGAAAGAAAAAGGGAAGGCTGGAGAGGTGGCTCAGAGGTTAAGAGCATTGGCTGCTCTTCCAGAGATACTGAGTTCAATTCCCAGCAACCACATGTTGGCTACAACCATCTGTAATGAGATCTGGTGACCTCTTCTGGTGTGCAAACAGAACACTGTGTATGTAATGAATAAATAAATCTTTAAAAAAAGAAAGAAAGAAAAAGGGAGCTAAGATCCCAGGAACCCAAGTAAATGGTGAGTGGGTGTGGCAGGCCACATGCACATCTGACCTTAAAAGTCAGAGACAGGGGATCTCCACACCAGATTAAGAGTCTCTGCTTCAGTGAATAAGAATAATGAAGAATGAGTTCCAGTATCAGCCTCTGGCCTCCACACACATATTCTGACACATGCACATGTACCCTTTCCTACATAATCTCTATACATGTAAACATATATAAATATACACAACAGTCCACATACATACTCACAAAAAATTAGCTAAGTTTAAAAATTCTGATAAAGCTTTCTGGTCCACAAACATACACAGTATAACCAAATTTCTTGGTATGACTACTTTCCCCCTTCTCTGGGGAGAAAGATGAATATATTCCAATGACCTGGTGAATATAAAAGTAACTTTCTGACAATATGGTATACAAGGTTACTTAAGAGATATGAAGATCAAACACAGGGTCTATCCACTCTATAGATTTTGGCTTGGATTGCTTTTTTTTTATTAGTCTGAGGATAGATCCTAAGATGTATAAGAGAGGACTATCATGACAGTTAGGGACTTATAGGCACTTCTGAGTAGCTTCTAAGGAGAGATAGATAGTGTATCCATCAATAAACTTGATAGAACAGTAGTTCATGAGATTAGTTCATTGTAAGACATAGAACACAGTTCTATTCTGTCCGGGACTGTGTAAAACAAGACAATGAAGCAAATGGTAAGTTCAATAAAGTAACTAAAAAAATCTACATTTTTCTGTGGGTTTGGAGATCCTTATGATGGACTGGAAGTATTTTAGTTTTCTGAAACAATAAATTAATTTGCTGTTTTGAAATCTAATGCAGGACTGAAGTGATTCAGTTAACACCTAGTGGTACTTGTTCCAAGATGAAGTTCTTCAACCTTTTCCTCTCTCTCACACAAAACCTTTTTAAACAAACTGCTCCAAAATGTGTGGAATGGCAAGTGTGTAAGAACAGATGATTCTTTCTGTCTCCTTTAGTGTGTGGTTTTATACAGGAGGAAGAAATAACCAGATGAAACTGTGTCCTTTCACCAAGTCTGCATTATTGCACAACAGATAATGTGTGGTCTTCCTGGTGCCTATTTCTTTTTCCCCACTTTGTATCCATGCAATTGATTTTATCCTCAGAACGTGATGGGCCCCGGAAGCTCATTACATGCTAGTACCTTTTGGACCAATGCAAAACACAGAGCAATATGGATGCAAAAGATGCTTCACCTCCCAGACTGCGGAAAGGTTGATTAAATGAAAATGGAATGGGTGCCCTGGCTTTTCTTGCCTGTGGCTCCAATAAAGTAGTATTACATATTGCTCTCTAAAATTCTTGATGGTGTTTGAATGAGTGTGTGCCAACATAGGGCTACAACAATCTGGGAGAGCATCATGTAGAAAACAATCCACGCCAAAATCTATAGAGTGGATATAGACCTTGTGTTTGATCTTCATATCTCTTAAGTAACCTTGCATACCATAGTGTCAGAAAGTTACTTTTATATTCACCAGGTCATTGGAATATATTCATCTTTCTCCCCAGAGAAGGGAAAAATAGTCATACAAAGAAATTTGGTTATACTGTATATGTTTTGGACCAAATGAAGCTCATGATAGTAGAGAAATTGGGTGTTACTGAGGCAAGCTGATGAGGCAAAGAAAGAGACTGCAAATATGAAGTAATTTGATTAATGAACTATACAGGCATGCCATATGTGAAACTATGGGATGTGAGATAATTATGCCATGCTGAAAAGTAAAGCCAGACTAAGTTAGCTTTAAATTCTGGGAGTATGCCTTTGTAGCCACATATAATAAAGCTCATGATTCCATTATTGTCTGTGGTGATATGAATAAGAATGGTCCCCACAGACTCATAGGTTTGAATACTTGCTCTGAGTTGATTGATCTGTTTGGGAAGGATTAGGAGGCTGGTATTA
>NC_022021.1:54978791-54984270 GCF_000317375.1 Microtus ochrogaster
CTCTGCCTCTGCCTCTGCCTCTGCCTCTGCCTCTTGTGTGTGGATGAAGATGTTAGCTCTGATTTGTTCATGATGCCATGCTTTTGTTCTGCCATCGTGGACTCTAATGCCCTAAAACAGCAGGCTCAACTAAATGTTTTTTCTTTTCTTTACAAGTTGCCTTAGTCATGACATTTTTGTCACAGAATTAGAAAAGTAACTAAGAAGTTGCTACCATTGTAGAGCAGTGCTGCAAAGACCCTGACCATGTTGGTTTTTGGAGGAATGAGGAAGGCTTTAGGACTCTGGACTAGCAAAGCGGTTGAACTCTGTAAGCAAAACTTAATGGTTCATTTTAATAGGATCTTTGAAGAAAGTAGTGCTGAGAGCTGTGTGAACAGACTGTGAAGACCAACTCAAGAGGTTTCAGGAGGAGACGATGTTGGAAACTGGGTTGTAGAATCTTCTTATGAGGTTAAGGAGAAGGGAAGAGGTCAGGTGAGTTCATGGAGACCCCAAGGCCATTTAGTGAAGCTGTGAAAGTGAATCCTGAATTATGATAGAGACTTAAAGATGTTAGATGTGCCCGAGCTGTGGGGAATCTGCCAACGAGAGCTGTACCCTGGGAATGGAGCGAACCCGAGAGAGAGAGAATCATACTGCAGGGAGCAAAGTTAGCAGAGCGAAACCATCTAAGCCTTCTCACGTCAGACATGGATTTAATGCTTGCCCTGATGGTTTTCAGTCTTGCTTTGATCTAGTATTTCTCTACTAAGTTCTTATTCCTCCTTTTTGTAATTGTAAAGCATTTTTTGTGCTATTTCATGCTTGAAGTATGTGCTTTTCTTTTTGATTTTTACAGGGGCTTGTCATTAAGAGATTGACTTGAGACCTAGAAGACACTTTGGAGTTTGAACTTTAAAAAAGTTAAAAAAGACTGTGAAAGCCTATGGGGACTTTAGAAGTTGGACTTAATATACTTTGCATATATGATATATATGATATGAGCCTACAAGGGTTTGGGAATGGAATGTGTTGATTTAAATGAAATGGACACTCATCTTCTATTAACTATCTCTGAATAGAAATAAATATCTACTGTTCACAAGTTAAAAAATAAAAATAAAAAACAAAAAAAGAAAATGATCCTCATAGGTGTGTAAGTTTGAATACTCAGTCCCCACTTGGTGGTACTATTTGGGAAGGCTTAGGAGGTGTGGTCTTATTGGATGAGGTATGTCAGTGGAGGTGGGCTTTGAGGTCTCAAAAGATACCTACCATTCCCAATGTACTTTGTCTGTCTTCCTCTTGCTTGTAAATCAAAATTTGAGCTCTTAGCTGTTCCTTCCGTCATGCCTTTCCTCTCCCATCATGTGCTCTATCCCTCTGAAACCATAAACTCAACTAAACACATTTTAAAATAAGTTGCTTTGGTTATGGTATTTTAGCACAGCAATAGAAAGGTAACGAAGATGCTATTTTAGCCTATTTTCTTCATCTGCAAAAAATTTACTAAAATAAACATTCCTAGAAGATTTGTTGTAAATGTTATAGTAAATAATGCTATAGGCTTTGGGAAATAAATATATGATAACTGTTATTATGGTGAAGATTACATACTTTTTTAACAAAACAGAACAAAATACAGTAAGGCAAAAGCCTTCACATTGAGGCTGGGCAAGGCAACCTGCCTGGAGGAAAAGAGTCCCAAGAGCAGGCAAATGAGTCAAAGTCACACCCACTTCTACCATTGAGAGTCCCACCAAACACTAAGCTAAGAGCCATATCATATTTACAGAGAGCCTGGTACAGACCCTGCAGGCTCTGTGCTTTCCATGTTAGTCTTTGTGAGCCTATATGTGCCCTGCTTAGTTGCTTCAGTGGGCTATGTTCTCCTGATGTCCTCTCTACTCTCTGACTCCTACAATCTTTCTGTCCCCTCTTCTCTGGGATTCTTTGAGCTCGGATGGGAAGCACTCAATGGAGATCTCCAATTTAGACCCCCTCTTTCGGCATAATGTCTGACTATAAGCCACTGCATCCACTCCCATTTCTGGGTTACATACTTTTAATCAGCCCAGACGGTTAATATGAGTTTAACACAAGCACTGCTCTTTAGGTGATCTAGTGTGTGCTTGAAGACCCAAGACTGTTCGTGGCCACTAATAAAAGGAATGCTGTTTAACTTTGCTTAGAACTGGAATAGAATGTCGGGATATGCATTTGCTACAAACACCTGTGAAAATATTGAAAGCATGCAGGGTTTAATTTGACATAAAATAACCAGGATGAATTGGGATAAAATTAAGACTCTTTTTAGATAGAGCTTCAAAGTATATGGAAAATGAACACTTTTGGAAATTGTACTACTTCATGAACCGTAAAGGTTAAGGCATTAAAAGTTTTATTACAGCTTCACTTTGTGATTTGGGAGATGTGGTATTTTCGAAGGTCTTTGCCTTCCCCTGTATCCAGTGATTTGTTACGAGCTCATTTCTCACTCCCTTTGGTCCATCAGTCCAGGGTCAAATGTCAATTCTCCCATTTGTTAGCTGCAAAATTGATTTGTGGTGAGTTATTTAGCTTTCTGAGCTCAGTGTCCCTGCATGTGAAATGGGAATGATCCCATCCACCTCAGAGGATTGTGACAAAGCAGTAAGGGCAATATATTCCTTATGGAAGGTGTCTTGTATTTTAAACCAAACAGGGGCTTTGAGGCTTATTGCATGATATTGCTAGAAGGCAACTACCAATAGCATGATGCAATACCTGCCATGCTTGAGCATGCACACCTTTAAAGGCCCTGTCACTCATTTGGTTTCTCCACGAGCCTTGCCAGGTTGTTTACCCCAAGACCCTTCTCCATCACTGTAAAATGGGAAGGAGTACAGTGCCTGTTTCATGAAGCTAGGAAAGGACTAAATGAAAGCTGTTTGTATAGACTTATGTTAAGTCACAACTTCTGCTCTCATATCATGCAGATGACACCAGTGTAGCCCCTTAGTTGTGATTTTAACTGTTTTGGGGAATTCTTCCCCCAGAAAACTTTTGTTGGTTGGAAGGGAAAAATTAATCAAATGTCCTAGTTACCTTAAATCTTGGTCTGGGGCCGGAAGAGATGTCTCTGTGGCTAAGAACACTTGATGTTCTTGTATAGGGTCTGGGTTTGGGTCAAACAAAGCAGTTTTAGAGGACCAGTAAGAGAGGATCATACACTCTCTTCTGGCCTCTTTAGGCACTAGGCATATATATGTAGAACATATAACATATATGCAGGCACTCACACATTGTTCAGTGTTCCAGATTGTTCAGTATTTCAGGCATTTTTGAATGGCTCCTCTGATATGGTGGCTGAGTATATGGGAAGGAAGTGGGGCATAAGCATTCTCTTGGTGGGACAGAAGAGTCTGGACTGATAGTCATGGCTCCTGCTGGCTCCACTTTTCTTAGGTACTCCTGGCCTACTACTGTTCTTGACTGAGGTTCTAGCTTGTGTCACATGGAAGCTGGTGTGTTTGGGACTGTTGGTTCCTGGCAGTCTTCCTAACTCTTTTGGCACCTAATGGTGTAATCACTGAGTGTGTCCCAGGAACGCTGGACCCAGGCCCCATTTCATGAAGAGATGCTAGACTGGCTCTGTACACACAGCCTTTGCCACAAGACTTTCTCATTCATTACTAGACTGATATAATGGCTCTTGGCTTAATTACTTCCTAATTTACCCACAATCCTCCTGACTTCTAGCTCTACCATAGAGATTATACCACAGGGGATAAAGAGCTGATTAGAGAAACAAAACTTTGAAGTTCTCCTCTGCCTACTATCTTCAACTGCTATTGATATGGATTACCCCAAGATGACATATCTTTCTAGATTCCTCAATAAGAGCACAGGCAGCCATTTATTGTCCCTTCATCCTCTCTCTATGTGTTAAGACTCATATCCCACTGCCCTCCTCATTTTCCTTCCTACCACCTCATAATCCTTGGCTTGGATGAGGTAGTAGTTTCCTCAAAGAGACTTTCTCACCCTGTAACATGTCCCTCTTAATCAAGGGAAACTCTTGGAACCAAGTCCTTCCATATGTGTAAGTTAGCAAGTGAACTGAAATATTCTTCCATAAGACACTGCATTAGTAAGTTTCGCATAGGTTCTATTTTGGGCATTAGATTCTGAACATTAACTCCATCCTCTCTCTGTACTAAGGTTGTTTTATACTTAAAAAAGCAGAAATAGAACACAACAGTATTTTCCAAAATATGAAACTGAAGTTATCAGGAAATCGATGTGAACTTTGTTGCAATGGTGACTTATACTATGTGTAGTAAGAGGCCGCTTGTTGGTTCCTGGCCACCCGGCTAGCTTAGACCCGAAATAATCACACAGAAACCATATTAATTAAAACACTGCTTGACCCATTAGTTCTAGCTTCTTTTTTTGCTAACTCTTACATATTAATTTAACCCATTTCTATTAATCTGTGTATTGCCACATGGCAATGGCTTACCGGGCCAATGTTCCCAGCATCTGTCTCAGGCGAAGGATCCATGACTTCTCTCTAACTTTGCCTTCTTCCTCCCAGCAGTTTTCCCTGCCTACCTAAGTTCTGCCTTGCTATAGGTCCAAAGCAGTTTCTTTATTCATTAATGATAATCACAGCACACAGAACTCTCACATCAACTCTGTAACTACTAACATGGGATAGCTTTTAGTCCTTAATGGTTATTTTACATTGCAAAGCATATAGTTTCTGGTTCATTGATAGCAAAGACATCCCATAACTTTGGAGTGTTGTACATTTTGTATTATACATAAGCTCTACCTTTTGTGTTCTTGTTCCTCTCTCTCCATCTTCATCTCTCTACCTACACGGGCTTTTTGTTCTTAGAAAATAAACTGATTTCTTTTTCTTGTTTCAGAGGTTTTCTTAATTTTCTTCTCTCTAAACCCCATGCTTTGTATTTCCTCAGTCTGCCTCTTATCTTTAGATCTACCTTAAATGCTGCAATCTTAATTGCCTGACTACCCAACCAAAGTATCCATCCCCACTCCAGCTACTATCCACATTGCTCATATTCTTTATTTTCTTTTTTACATGAGTCACTTGAAAATATCTACATGCCCAGTGCATAACTATTTTAATAGAATATAGTCTTTAAGAGGACAGAGGTATGTCTGTGTTGCTCTCAATTATATTCTCTGAGTTGGCACATAAAGATATAAGTACATGGTTGGTGAATATATGAAAAGATGATTGAAGATTATCTTATCTTAGAAACAAAGAATTACTTTTATTAGTATAATTGGGTTACATGAATTAATAACCCTTGAAGAAGTATGGGACCTGCCATGCTTGAGCATGCACACCTTTAAAGGCCCTGTCACTCATTTGGTTTCTCCACGAACCTTGCCAGGTTGTTTACCCCAAGACCCTTCTCCATCACTGTAAAATGGGAAGGAGTACAGTGCCTGTTTCATGAAGCTAGGAGAGGACTAAATG
>NC_022021.1:54984370-55022526 GCF_000317375.1 Microtus ochrogaster
TATATATTGATATATATATATATCAATGCTGAAAATGGACTGTTCCCAATTATTTTGTTCTATTCTAGTGGTAGTAGAAGAATGGTTTTGCTGTGTTTCCTAAACAGGATAAGAAGTCTTTATGGTTTGTGTTTTTCTCATTTCTTTTATGCCATTTAGTGGTTTGGTAGATACATGTCTGTTGTTATTAGCCAGCATATGGAGTGGGTGAGAGATAATTGTAGGCCATCACGTTTCCAGGATTAAAATGGGAAGACTTTCCAAGGGAGGCAGAACTGGGAAGGTGGTTGATAGAGGGACATGTAGTTGATTTCTGGAAAGATGAAGTCATGAGCTTCTGTCAGCCATGAGATGTGTGGAATTTTCATTTGCATAAAAGAGCTTGGGGTCAACACACAAGGGAAGGGATCTCATTTCGGGATTAGAATCTCCATGGAGAACGATGAGAGGTGGCAATCCAGTAAGAGGATTGCTCCAGAAATTACTTGTAACACGGAGGGTCCTGTTTGTTGTTGGGGTTTTTGACCCACCCGGTAACTCACAACTGTTTAGCCCCAAAGAAAATCACACATAGGTCTCCATAAATTATAAGCTGATTGGCCTAGCTCTAGCCTCTCACTGGCTAACTCTCACATCTTGATTAACCCATTTTTCTGTTCTATGTTAGCCACGTGGCTCGGTACCTTTTTCAGTGGGGCAGCTCACATCCTGCTGCTTCCTTGGTCTGGGCAGGAGTGGGAGGACTCAACTTCCTCCTTCCCAGAATTCTTCTATTCTCATTACATCATTTCTACTTCCTATCTGGTTTTCCTGCCTATATTTCCTGGTTGGCCAATCAGCATTTATTTATAATATGATTGACAGAATACAGACAATTCTCCCTCACCAATTACTGCTGTGCAACAAATTACCAGACAGCTTAGCTGCAGAGGGCAATCATTTTGTTATATTCACACAGGAAGATATGGGTCAGGAAGTCAGTGAGGACTATTCAGGGGATGGACTGTGTGTACTCCAGCTATAAAGCCAGAAGGGCAGAAGAGACTTGATGCGGGGGTCAGATGGAGACTCTTATTTACATGTTAGGTGACCAGATGTCACCATGTGACCTCTCTATGAGGCTTGGCTTGGTTATCACATTGTGCATGGAACTCAGGGTTTCAAGCATTTGTGTTCCAGCATGGAAGATGGAAGCTGCGTGGCCTTTCATGGCCAGCCTTTGAAACCACTCACATTTTCTATCATCCTAGTGGTAAGCAGACACAAAGCTCACCAGGATTCAAGAGTACAAACTTCCTCTTGCTGGGAAGACTGTCTACTTGCTCACAGAGGGAGTATCTAAGACATTTGGTGGTTTATTTTGAGATTCTGCAAGAATGAAAGAAGCAATTGGCAGGCAAAGGTGGGTCCCTGAGATTTGGAAAAGGAGACAAACTTTGAATCTTCTGTGAGCCCAGGTTTCCTTCACTGTGAATTTGTTCTGATCATCAATGGCTTTCTGAGCAAATTAGAGTTCTTTGGCTTTCTGAAGGAATTTCTTCCCCTCATTCTAATGTGTTCAGGAGCTGAAAACTGGCCAGAAATCATTGAACCTCTTGGCAGCTGTTATAAGCCAGGTAGAGCAACTCCCAGCTATGACATCATGCCCTCTTCTCTAAATGGTTAATTCTCAGAGTTTTCCCAAATACAGACTTTGTTTTTCAGAGACAGGGTTTCTCTGTGTAACAGCATTACCTGTCCTGGAACTTGCTTTGCAGACTAGGCTGTCCTAGAATTCACAGAGATCTGCCTGTCTCTGCCTCCTGGGTGCTTGGATTAAAGGCATGTGCCACCACCACCTGGCCAAACATAGACATTTTATGGCCAAATTGGACGACCCCTTATGCACATGGCCTTTTAATCTTCTCATTTCCATGTTGTCCTAAATCTAGTCAGCACTTCATTGAGCCCATTGCTTTTGGTTATCAGGGAGCTGAGGCCTTATTGTGCTGAGTTTATCTCACTTTTGCAACCAGCCACCAGGAAGCAGATTGAGATTCCCATTCTCATTTATACTGCCATTAATTTCAGTGTGTTTATAAGAACTAGAAGGGATGGGTATTAACTAATTGTACCTTACAGTCCCATTTTCTTAACAATTCATTTTATTAACACAGCTGATGGAAAATGAAATTAATCTTCATTAAAAAGGCCGCTAATAGAAAACTGAGAGTAATAAACATCCAGGAATGAAGTGAAGACAGGCAATCATAGCGCTGCTATTTTGGGAGTTTTATATTAAACTCCCATACAATAATACATCCTGAAGTATACTCATAAATTTTGCCTAGAATTTAGAAACGTGGCAGCTGTATTGGGGCACATTTACAGGAAAATCATGAGCTCAAATGGAATTTGCTGAAGACTATATATCAATTTACCATCAGGACAGACAGTACAATAAACCCAGGGCTCTTCCCATTAATCACACACTGTAGATGTGGCATCTCCAACAGAACAGAGCTAGGACTGTTACAAAGAGTGTATCGGGAATTTTCATCCGAGATATATAAGGCAATGGTGGAAGTTGAGACAGCAGATACAGTGGCTCAGGTTCTTCTATTTCCTTTTAGTTTTAGAAAGAAGACATGCTGCACTAGATGGGGAAAGACCATGAGGCCTCAACCTTATAAAAGAAATACAAGCGATTAAGGAAGGCCCATAGTGGAAGCTTCATGGCCTTTCGCGGCCAGCCTTTGAGACTACATGGTCTCACATCTTCTGTCATTCTGCTTGCAAGCAGACACGAAGCTCAACAGGATTCAAGAGGACAAACTTCCTCTTGATGGAAAGACTGTCTACTTGTTCACGGAGGGAGCATCTAAGACATTTGACTATAGTCTTCCCCAGGGAAAAATACACCAACTGGCAATCCAATACTAAGTTATTAACCCTGAAAACATCCATACACATAACATTATATAGACTGAGAAAGTTATATTTAGGACTTCCTCCCCCCCCCCACTAACAAACAATGGAAAATGAGGTCATGAATTTGAAAGGGAGAAAGGAGGGGTATATGGGAAGATTGGGAGGGAGGAAGGGGACAGGGAAAATGATGTGATTATATTATAATCTCAAAGATAAATAATAGAGATAATTATGCACATAAGACCCCTGTTAACCATTATTGTCTTCCTGGCTAGACTCAGAATCACTTAGGTGGCATACCTCTCTGGGCATGTTTATAAGGATGTTCCCGGAGAGGCCCAACTGAGGAAAGAAGACAAACATCCTTCACATGAGTTCCCAGGCTGCATAAAGGTGGGGAAGGGATCAGAGAAGACTGATAAGTAGCAGCATTCACCAACTGGTGTCTGCTTCCTGATTCACCTGGCTGTGCGCAAGTCCTTGCCCATGCAGCTGAAGGCCATTACTGCTGCCATGCCTTCTTTGCCATGATGGACTCTACTCCCGCTTCCACCCCCCACCACAAATGAAACTTCCCTCCTTCAGGTTACTTTCTGTGAGGCATTTTGTCATAGCAAGGAGAAAAGAAACTAACAAAGCAAGTTTTAGAAAGAAGAGGTGAGACAGACACTCCAGATCGCTGTAGAATGGCATGAATTTAGAAGGGCTATGCTTCCCAAATTTTGTTACTAATCTTACTCTGTTGTTACTTTGTTTTAGCAAGACCTACCTTTATTGTTTTTTTTTTCTGCTGATGGGAAGCTACTTTTGCCCCCTGTTAAGGCTAAAATCAAAATGTATGAAAGAAACTCATCTGTTGGGAAGAACAGGAAGCTTAGCTGGTGTCCTGACAGTGGGACAGGATGTGGTGGGAAATGCTGGTCTGGGGTCTGGTCTGACCTGCTTTTGAATCATGTTTCTAGAACTTTCTCTTCTGTGCTCTTGAACAAGACACTTCAATAATCTGGGATAAGTACAATTAGGAAGGATAATCAGTAGCTAGAAAAAGTGTTTTAAGAATTGAAATACAATCATTATAAAATTCCCAGCCAAGGATTTTCTAATCAGGAGCTCAGCAAATATAACCATCCAAGTGGATGCAGGCCGTGATTGAAATGACAAGACCATCCTACAGCACTTGAGAGTGTTTAAGCAATGAATCGTTTGCTATTTGTTTTTAGTTCTCTTATTAGCTACAAGGAGATGCTTGTCTGAGTACAGTGGTGAGCATCTCTGTGGAATGACTTAAGGAATCTTGGGTAGAAACGGGGCCCCTATTGTCCCTCAGAAACTCTACCCTTCTGAGATTCTGAGAATTCCTCCAAGTCCAAGCTATATGTTACACTACAGTTATTTCCAGCAGGAAGAGACTCAAGAGCCTGAGGGGAGGTGGGATTAAGACAGAGATGATCAACAGTCAGAGCCGTGAGATGGCAGCAAGTACGGTTGAAGAAAGGTGAGGTATTTCTTAGGAGCTTCCCATAGTTCTCTCATCATAGAACCCAGGCTGGGAGGCCTCATCCCTTCCTCTGTAAGATGGCTGTCTTCGGGCTTCTGTTGAGTGGCAAAACACCATGACCAAATTCAGCTTGTGTGGAGAAGAGTTTATTTCAGTTTACAGCTGTAGTCCACTGTGAATGGAAGTCGGGGCAGGAACTTAAGGCAAGAATCTGGAGGCAGGAGCTGATACAGAGCCATGGGAGAATGTTGCTTGTTGTCTTGTTCCTATGGTTTGCTCACTCAGATTTTCCACACGATGCAGAACGCTTTGCCAGAGGATGGTGCAACCCATAGTGAGCAGGGTCCTCCCATGTCAAAGGTTAATCAAGACAATACCCCACAGGCTTGCCTACAGGTCAGTCTCTGGAGGCATTTTCTCAGTTAAGAGTCCCCTTTTCCAGATATGTCTATGTTTGTGTCAAGTTGACAAAAACCAACCATCATAATGGCTTACAATTTCCCAGTCTCTTTCCGCTTTGTTATCCGGTTCTCTATGTCCATTTACATACAGCTGGAAGAACAGAAATAGGGAAGGAAAGAATGTATCAGCTACTTGACCTCATGGGAGCCTTTACTTCTTCCACCACTGATCTTCTGGTGTTTGTTCCTTTAGAACTGTGTTGCCTACTGTGGTGGCTACATGTGATCATTCCTATTAATTAAAATTAAACAACTCAAAAAACCTAGTTCTTAACACACACACACACACACACACACACACACACACATGCACACACACACGCATACACCTTATTTCAGGTGCCCACTTGCTGGACATGGCAGTGGCTATTCTACATGTCAGAATTTCCTTGGGAAGAGCACCCTCGCCATCATGGACATTGTTTTACAAACTCTGCTCTAGAAACCCTGTCTTCTGGAGTTGTCCTCAGTGACCTGACCTTCAGGGAGCTTATATATTTGCTTAAGTAGAGCAATGTAGTTCTAGGAGAGAGAACTGAGTTTTAATTGCACTCAGGTGAATATACACATTGTTCTAATCAAAATAATGGTTTCCCAACATTCCTTCCTGATGGTTCCTCAGTCAGGCGGTGAACAAGGTTTTATTAAACACCACCCACTTGCTGTGCACTAGTTACATGAGGAATGACTGTACCTCTGTCTTCAGATCAATCCATCAAATGGAGAAGGGAGGGAGGGAGGGAGAGAGGGAGGGAGAGAGAGAGCGAGAGAGAGGAGGGGAAAACAGCGAGCTTGATTAGACTGTAGGAAGAAGACAATCCTCTTTTAGTCCTACTTGGAAAATTGCAGACAATATAAATGACTACGTCTTGACAAAATTCCGTACCATTTATATACTA
Source organism: Microtus ochrogaster (assembly GCF_000317375.1). Lineage (NCBI taxonomy): Eukaryota > Metazoa > Chordata > Mammalia > Rodentia > Cricetidae > Microtus > Microtus ochrogaster. Next base: position 54,990,139 of record NC_022021.1, read on the forward strand.
ATATTGGCATATATTGCAATTTGCAAGCCAGAGAGTCATTGGATTTCAAACTAAACAAAAGCTATATAAAAACAGCGTGTCCTGTTCAACTGCGAAAAGGGAAAGCTTTTCATACACACCAAGCATTGTGCTGACTGCTTCGCCTGCTCTTCCTTGTGTGTTTCACAACGTTCTCCCGAAGGTCCAGCTGTGCACCTGATGGAGTGTGAGTGCCAGGAGCAGGGTAAAGACCCAGCTCTGAAGGTGAGCAAGCTGGGCTCAAATCCCAACTCCTCTCCTTACTAGCTTCAGGAGGGCAGGGCTTTGCTTGACTTTGGTTAGCCCTAGTTTTCCTTTCTGTAAAATAGAGGACACGGTATCTGCTTTTCGTGTGACTATCGTGAGGACCGAGTTAGACACGGCAATGCGCTAAGTATGCTTCCTGCCATACCAAGTGTGAATAAAGGGGAGACAGCCTCTCACTCCCGATAGCACTGTGCCTCGTACATACCGTGCCCTCCACTAGTATCTGTTGAGTCAATGGCTGGCTGGAAGGATGGAAGTCACGATTTCTGTTATTAGCACAGCATTCTCGGGGAGTGTAGGTGGGGTGAAATTGGGGAGGCCAAAAGAGTCCTATTTAGCTTCAAACATTTTTCCATTGGCTCTGGCTGCTGTCTGAAAATTAAGCATTACTCATTCTTTTCAGCTTAAAGCCCCTTTCAGAAGTGCGTGCCACTTTAGAAAGGAATACATGAAGCTTTTGAGCATCATGGCTCTGACCTAACAGTCAAACGTCCCATCAATAGCAGCAAAGTGGAACTAGCTTTTGTCCGGGATCTAGGGCTTCTGATCTCTAAGTACAGCTCTGTCCACAGATAGTATTTCATTCCTGGTCTTCAGGACCTCATTCTCCCTACTGCTTACATGGAGGACTAGAGCTGATCTCCAGTAAATGGTAGATTCTTTATTTTGTGAGTGGAGCATCAGACAGCTAAGAATTGTGGTAAGGCTTTGTGGGGTGCTTGCATTAGTGAGCCTTGAAAAGCTACAATGAAGGGATTATAGCTTTGGCAGAACGAAGAGCATTTATTGAGATGGTCATGGTTTGCCTGATTAAGAGGACACAGAGAAAGGTGTTGGTAGTGGACAAGGATCACCATGGCATTTTAGGAAGGCTTCACAGTGCTGTTTGAAGCTGGCCTGGGCCATAAACATGATGCAGGTATTTTACTGGATAGTCACTAACACATGATCACCTGGCGTGAAAGCAGTCACCTGCTCTGAACATGATGCCATCCTTATGCCCAGAGCCTTTCTACACATTGCACAAAGTGTTTCCAGGCATGACTGTGGTGTATGACATGGTGCAGACATGGACGACCAGAAAGTGGCGGGGGTCATGATACTGGTTGGGCCCACAGCTAGTGGCAGTAAAGATGCTCTTTGTGGCTGTAGGTATTCCAGGGAACGAACTTGGAATCAGCAATTATTGAATACCTTCTGCATGGCAGGTACCTTGAAGGGCTTCTTACACCTTTTAGCTCAAGCAGATATAGGGAATAGACAGTATGACTTTCTCCAAATCATCACCATCATCACCTTTATCATTGTATCATCATCATCATCATCATCATCATCATCATCATCATCATCATCACCATCATCATCATCATCATCATCACTATCATCATCATCATCACCATCAGGAACCGAGGCTCAAAGGGGAGAGCAGCAGAGGTAATAGTTCAACACAAGATTTCTGGCTGCCTAAATTCAGACTTTTTCCAAGTGTGTCATGCAATCTCTAGGATGTTTCTCAGATATTGCTGTTAAAGTTCAGTGTTCTTTGCCCATGGGCATTGTGGATGGAATTATTGTTCTCATCTTATTGCTATTTTCAGGCATTTTTGGGACAAACCAATAATCCTACCAGTACCTCCTGTCGCCATCCACTCTGAGCGAGAACACTTGAAGTCATTAGCTTCTATTCTTCAGCTGTCAGAGACCCAGTTAAAGTTTTTAAAATTGTTGTTGTCGGATTTTTTTTCTTTGATACTTCACAGATTGGAAGTTAGAATTTTGTGTTTTCTTCCTGGCTTTTGGGAACCGATGCTGAGGTTTTATTGTGATTCATTTTGCAGTGTTCTGAAAAGGAAGAATCTGGACACTCTCTGGGTTTCTTACTCAGGCGCTGCAGAGATGGGCACAGAAGGCATCAGGGTGCTGTGCCAGATACAGCTGGACACAGAGGTGGATGCTACAGACAGGCTCTGGAGTTTCCTGAACAGTGCCAGTTCAGATGAGGAAATAGTTACATCTCACATATACTCATATGGCCTTATAGATCCCTGAGATGGGGCTGGAGTGAGATGCTGTGAGGAGCTGTGCACTGACAGAGACGACAATCAATATTGTGTGATCAGCACCCGCTGTATGTCATTATCAGGTTCAGAGTCTGTCTTGCCAGAGTGATCTTGCCAAAAGGAAGATGCAGGCTCCTTTTTCCATCTTAGGATAAGTATAGGAAGGTATGTTTGCTTCAGGGCTGTGCTGGTCATTCTCTGAGGCCTTACCCATTGAATGGCCCTAAGAAAGAAGTTCTCAAAATGTGGCCTTGGTGTATTTTTTTTTTAAAAAAATCATCATTTTTCTTTCATTTCTAACATATTTTCCAGAATTAATGTCATGCATAATTTAAAGTCTAGTATAGAATTAAGCCCACCAGCATACTGCCCAGTGGAACAGGAAGCTTCCTCCTTGTGCAGTCTTTTCTAGGAGTTAGTCTTTGAAGTTTGTGTCTCTCCTGTCTTCTCTTTCCTAAGCACTCTGACCGCATATCAGAGGATTGGAGGTGCTGTTTATACACCCTTTCTCTGGGTAAAGCTTTGTTTTGCATAATAAAATCCTGTGTACCCAGTAGCAGTATCACGGTGTGCTTTTGTGAGCACACTTACAAAAACTGGCTTTCTAATAAAATAATGTAGAAGGCTATATCCCAAGTGTTCCTGTTTTGATGTTTCTCTGATACATAATAAAAAGATGAAGTTTGAATAGTAAGTAACCTTCCACCTTCTATCCACTAATATCACATAGGTTTTGTTCCAAGAAACAATATGTTTTATAGTGGGATGTTAGCATAATGCATTTGTGTTATTAAATGTACCGGGAGTATGATAAGAATTTGCATTCCAGTAAAGCAGAAAATGAATTACAAATGTGGAGCCATGGTCTCACCCTCTGCTGTTTTCCAATCCACATTCTTCCATAGTGGGGCTCTTGGTAGTGACCATTGCAGGATACAGTCATGAAAAAATGGACTCTGACCATTCTGGAAATTTTCCATATGGGTAAGCCTCAGATGCTGATGTGAACTTAATGGCAGCTCCTGATGCGGCAGGATGCCATTGCTATTGCTCTGACTCAGCACGAATGGGCTCATTTACATCATATGTTCATTAGGCAACCAGTTGAAACTGCCTCTTGCTGGATAAACAGAAAAGGAATTGGTTAAGAGATCGCAGCCCTCCACTGGGATCACTGGGGATAAGAGAGAGAACAAAGAGAAGCCAGAGTCACGCCAGAGAGCCATCCTGGTGAGCTATTGCTGATGTCATGCTGTGCCCCAGCTGCGGGACTTGCATGCTCCCTGCTACTGTTAGTGGCAGATATTTCTGTCTGGTACCTGGCTGCTGCGACCACAGTCACTAGGGTGAAAGTTCCCTGTTCTCGGCGACACTGGCTTCCGATCTGAAGCCTGAGGGTGGGTGGCCTGTCTTTGATCAGGTTGTGACCTGTGCCTTGAAAGATGGACGATATGAAGATCTGGCTATCTGAATGACTTTAAAGGAAGTGGTTTTTGTCTCTCATTGAGCTTTATGTGGTGGGCAGTCTGCCAAGTACAGAAAGGGTTCAGAGGCTGAAGTCATAATTTGACCATACCTAGTCAAGCAATTTCATCCAAAGGCATTCTTTCAAGCCTTTTGCTTTCCTGCTCACTGACATTTTATTTTCTTTAAAATAATTTCATATTGGTGCCCATTTTCAGAAGGAGAAGAAAATATAACATTAAAATTGCTTATATTATTTTCTTTAATTTCTGTAATCCATACCTGGGAATAAACGTTCCGCTGAGGCCTTCCCTCCCAGCACCACCTTTTGACCTCATCACCATAATGGTAGTTTGGAGCTCTGCAGAGCCTGCCTCCCAAAAGCACAGCTCTAAACGAGGCCTGGAATGGGCCCCTGGGAAGGAAATGTAAAGTAGGTATTTAAATAAGGTTCGCAACCACATTTTCCTCTCTTGTTTGAATTAATAATCAGATCTTGGCATTTCCAGGCACCTAGAATCCCAGTTTGTGGGTCTATGACAGTGTGATGCAGAATTCGTGGATTATCATCAGGAGAAAATGGAGTGGAGTGATTGTAAATGGGGTACCAGTGGCTATTAAAAAGGGACTGGTGGCTCAGTGGTGCGGCTCAGAAGGCGTAGGAGCCCGACAGACCTCCGTGTACTCAGCTGGATGACTATCGGCAACAACTTTTCACTCCGTTTCTAATCCTCACTTGAGAAAGGCCAATGATAATTCCTATTGCAGAGGGTTGGTGCAGGAAGTAAATTAATGGATGCAAACTGCCAAGCGAATGTTCAGTAGAAGACAGCTCTTGTTCTAATGTCCGGCACAGGAGAAGAGAAGATGCCTCTCTAAAAGTGAATGAGACCCTTGGGACTGTTTCCAAGCTCAATGGAGCAGTTCAATATGGTGGCTGTAGAGAGAATTCCTGTACTGTGGCATCTGGAAGCTGAACTGAAGGGATCTCAGGTGTAGTTTCTTTCTCCCCTCCTTGGTTAACTCTGGAATAATGGCTTTCAATAAGTTAGGTAACAATTAGTTTCCTGAACTTGGCCACTCGTGCTCTTGATGGCAAAATACAAACCAACCTGACTGTGCCCAGAATATTAGCACTCATCTGGAAATAGGCACCTCTTTGCCAGGATGGACGATCACTGGCCTGTCCAAACAGTAGAAGCTTTAAAATTAATGACAGTCACTATCAGAACCATCACTCTAATTCCTACCCTCTTTTCTGACTTGATTTACCCCATGTATTGAGTAGGCAGTGGCTGGAAGAAGCTATTAGAGAAGCCTTGGGTGAATCCTTAATGAAGGTGAAATCATGCCCAGAAATCTTTAATCTGGACACATCCTCCCCCACTCCTCTATAAACAAATCTAATAAATAAATTTCATTGGGATAGTTATGCCTTGAATAGATGGCAAAGATGGAAGTTGAAAAGGTGGGCTTCTCAGAAGGGACACCTCCAGGTCTAGACTAATATCCTTGTCCTAGGAAGGTATCTTAATAAAATAAAGGGAGAAACCAAACAGAAACATTTGGTGGAATCTTTTTCCAAATAGGGAAGTCTAGTTCACTTTCCCTCCTTGACTGGTAGAGCGAAGAAGAACAGATATGAGAAGTTTAGTTCGGTTGGACACTGATCCTGACTCCTTCTTCCCATCTAGGAAGTGTGCTGTAAGAATTGCTGGGTTGTGGTGGGAGCACTCGGAGCCAGAAGCAGGTAGATCTCTGAGTTCAAGGCCAGCCTGGACTACAAAGCAAGTTCCAGGACAGCTGGGGCTATGTCTTGAAAACAAACAAACCAACAAATAAATAAAAAAGAAAAAGAAAGAAAAATTATGAGCGATCCATTTTAATAGTTATAAAACTATGGATATTTGGGCAACAGATAGTTTGTCTTATGTAAAAGAGAAGAGGAGTCTATCAGGGCACACAGCTCTGCCTTCCTCAAAGCCACACCCAAAGCTGACCAACAGGACTTCGTATCTGGACACTAGTATTTGGTTCTCCTAACAGCTGTGAGCTGGGGTTCAGCTTTCTCTTGTTGTCCTTACATGAATTCCTTTGTGCATTCAACAACTTCGACCACAATACTGCTACTGATTATGGGAATAAGTGTTCAAACACTCACGGAATGGGCACCTCAGTAAGATTCAGGGAGGTTAAGGCAAAAGACCCGAAGGTTTTGAAGAGAGTTTGGTTTGCCTTTTTTTGTCCACTTGACCTTGACACCTGGTATTAATTCACAGGATACAGTGTGGATTGTGTACTGTTTCCCAGACACAAAAGAAAGCTGAAGAAGAGGCACAATCCGTGCTCCTAAGACGTCTGCAGCCTAGCCCTGCGATGTCATTTCTCCATCCTTTGTGCTCCACCACTTGCTGTATTACTTGGAGTGCTTCCTTTTTAAATTGAGAGAGCTGAGGCGAGCCCAGACACTGTGATAATGAAATCTCACGTTGCGGGCTTTGATTGTCCTTCCCTTCTGGAGCCTCAATATTTCACATCGTTAATAATAATGTGCTTTGTAGGAAAACTTCCTAATTTGAAAATGTTACAGATGGCCTTTTATCAAGAGCTGTGGACTGTCAAAGTAAATAGATCTAATTATGAACCATTGTTGTGGAATAGGACATCTTAAATAACAGAAGTTAGGTTCTCAGAAATTTAAAAAAAAAACCTTACATTTTAAAAGGATGGCAGAATAACCAGTGGCCTTTGGTTGACTGGTTTTCAACACTTTATTCAGCAAATACGGGCTGCAAGATTTCCATGAATATAAGAATTCTTACAGCATAGGTGGAGATTTCATAGGCTTTTTGAACATAGTTGTCTTTGCACCTGTCCACTGAGTTGGTGGATGTCTTAGGGTTGAAGAACTGGGGGATGTTGAGGTCCTTAGTGGGGGGTAGTTGATCCAGAAACATCAGTGTGGCCTCAAGTGCCATCAGCCTTTGGAGCTGCTCTGAAGGTGAAGACACGAGAGGGCTGATCTCTACAGAAATTCCGTGAGTTGGAGTATCACTTGTTGTCTTCGATAAACATCTAGTCCGGAGCACTATGTGGAGAAGGACAGAAGAAGGAGCAGCCGAGGAGAGCCATGGCTCTGCCGTAGTGACTTACTGATACTGCCCCATACCTAAAGGGAGACCAGAAACAGATGTGAATAGATAAAGTGTCTTAGAATTCAGGATTTCTGACTGGAGGCTGGAATTAGTGTAGTGTGATCCAAGTTTCCTAAGAAATAGGTTGGGATCACAGGTTTGAACTGAGGTGTGTGTCACAGGATAGAAGCTGTCTTGAAGAGACCATGGTTAATGTTTGCTGGTTAGACTGTAGCTTAGCTCTTAAAACTGCAATAGGCACAATATTGTGTAAGTAAAAATTATGCAGCCTTAGAACATTCAAGCAAATGTGTAGACAATTGAAAGGTAACCACTTGGGGTTCTTTATATAAAAGTTTTATTTCTGTGTGTGCATTGCTTTCTTAGCACCATTCAGTGAAGGGATTTTACTGCGGAGCCATTTGTTTCTGCAACCAGGATCTCACGTTAAGTTGGACTATGGAGTCACTGCTGCCCAGTTTATTACTAGCCCTGAGTATGTCAATGTTCGGTCGGCACCGTTAAACAGAAATCGTTTGAAATCCTGCCTCTTTTGTGTTAGATTGGGATGGCTTGAGATGTTGGCTATGCATTTGGGGCTGTCTATTAAATTGGAGTTTTCTGTTGCCAGAGAAACTCACACATGGCCAAGTGTTCTTTACCTATGAATTTCAAGAGTATTTATTTACTATTTTCATTGTATTTCTTCAATAATTTCATACATGCATACAATGAAATGTGATTATATACATCCCTCATTTTCCCCCCTGAGCTCTTCCCAAGTCCCCCCACCCTCAATACATACCTCATACCGCTTCCAACTTCATAATTTTGTCTTTTTGTTTTGTTTTGTTGAAACAGGGTTTTCCTGTGTATCCTTAGAGCCTGTCCTGGAACTCGCTCTGTAGACAAGGCTGGCCTCGAACTCACAGTAGTCTGCATGCCCCTGCCTCCAAGTGCTAGGATTAAAGGCGTGTGGCAACCCACTGAGTTCATTGCATTTGTACATGGACATAGGGCTGTCCACTGGAGCATAAACTTACCAGTGGCCATACCTTCAAAGAAGAACAATTCTCAGTCTCCCCGTAGTTATTAATCGCCAGTAGTTCTAGGTTTTTCTTCTGGGGAGAGTATCTCCCACATCTAGGCAGGAATTTTTGGATGGCTTCATATTGTGTTAGTCTTGTACAGGTAACCACAGCTACTATGAATTCATGACTGCAGTGAGCATGGCATGTTCAGAAGACACCATGTCATAGCTTTCCTTCCCATGCCCCGGAAACACATTCTTTTTTGTCTCCTGTTCTTCTATGTTCCATACACTGCAGCCAGGGGAAGGAGGTTGTTTATAAAGCAGTTTCATTTATGACCAAGCATCAAGAATATTTTAAATTAAATTCAATAACTGTCTTATTCTTTGAACTTCTTAAGGGCTATTTGCATAATTATTTCTTTATCACTCTTTCGGTTTCAAGAGGAAATACACAACTGATGCTTGATTATCCCTCTCCTAATAGTGGATATAAGTGTTTGATGTGCAGAGATTCTCATTGCTTAGAAAAACCTTCTTTCTCCCTCAACCACTCAAGGGAGAATGGTCAAAGATGCAACTTCCACTGACTTCTTGGGAAGTTAGTCCATTGTGAGGTGCTTCTAGTTCATGGTGGTTTAAACTGGTTCTATCTTGAGTCCCATGGAAGCATGTCCTGGGATTTGCTTAAGTCCCTTATTCATTTATTTTTTTTCAATATGATGAATATTTGCCTGCATGTAAGTATGTGTATCTTGTGCTTGTCTAGTGCTCAGAGAGGCCAGAAGGGGGTGTTGGATCCCCTGGAATTGTAGTAACAGATGGTTATAAACTTCCTCATGGATTCCTGGAACTGAATACCAGTCCTCTGTGAGAACAGCAAGTACTCAACCCACCTCTCCAGTCCAGCCCTAGACTTATGGGAACATGTCTTGTGGCAAATCATCCTGACTTCCGTAATGTGTGTTATTTACCAGGGAACATCAGCTACAGTTCCATTGTGCAGAATCAGATCATTAGGGGCCAAGAACATTTCTCATTCTCAAGAGAGTTTTTTCTTGTCCTCTTAGAAAGATCGACTACATCCATCTAATGGAAGGATTCACTTCACGTGGCTGAGAAGTTCAGCTTTCCCCCTGTAATATCCTTCTTGGGGACCTTAGGAGAAACACTGGATTATGAGAGCAGTGAGTGGAGTAGTAGTCCCCATTTAAAGAAGCTGCTTTAAAAACAAAGGATTTTATAGTTTTAAAGAGCTAAGAAAAAGTAACCCCCTCCTCCCCTCTGGAACTGGAAACTTTGAAGTGAGATTATTTTAAAGCGACGATAAAATAAAGATACAGAGTAGTCTGTAACTTTCAGTAGCATGGGCAAGTTCCCAGTGCGCATCTCTAGTTAATCAACTACTCAGCCATTAATTTGCTCACTAATTTCACAAATATTCTTTAGACATTTCTGCCAGGCAAATTTTTGGCACTAGAGTTACAAGGTGAATGAGACCTATTTTCCCTTTCCCCTTTAAAAGACTAGAAGGAGCTGGACAAATGACTCGAGCAATTGCTTCTCATATGGTCAAAGGTAAGGATTAGCTGGTTCCAAGTCTGGTATTTTTGAAGAAAACAAAATTCATGTTGATAGCTGGTATGTCTATACCACGCTGTTACCAGCAAGCCAGGTAATAAAGTGTAGTACTTGGGCTTTGAGAATCATTGTCTATTTTAGCTTTTGATTTTTCCAAAGTAGGCAAGTGAACATTTATGACATTTTCTTCAGGAATCAGTACAATCAGAACTCCGGTCAGTGGCAAACTCGGTGTCCTCAGTGTATAGAGCCCTATTGTGATTGAGTCTATGTGCTGTGCATTTGATGTTTTAGACGTTTTGTATATATTTATTTCTCATAAAAGCCCTGTCAGTGGTTTGACTAGTCCCATTTTTTATGGAGAAGATTGAGCTTTGGTGACTGAATTTGATTTTGTCATCTACGCTAAAGGAACAACAATTTTAAAGAGAATCCTAAATGGAGTGTGTCCTGCCTCTCAGCATGGAGAGTTCGTTCTGCATATCAATGAGAGGCAGCAAAAGGCAAACTGTGAGGACTGAGTGTGGCTTTTGAAAAGAACATCACAGTTGTTTTCTCCATAAAGAAAACTTTCTAGGTTGCCCAAGAGGAGGATGAGGATAGAATAACTTCCCAGCCCATATGGTCCTCATCCTCATTCCTGAAATTCATGAATGTACTAGATCTCAGGATCAAGAGGATTAAGTTTGGTATTCATATCATCTTCAAATATAGATTATCCAGGAGGGCCCATTGTAATTCTTCCAAGAGAAGACAGGAAGCGAGTGAGATATAATAAATGAAGGAATATCAGAAGAATGTAAAATTGTTGTTAAAAATAGAGAAGAGACTTCAAACCATACAATGTCTGTGCCTCCTATGTTTTGGAAGCTGCCAAAAATTTGACTCCTAAGAACCCCTAGAAAGGAATGCAGCCTGTGAACACCTTTAGACCACGGACCTATATTGAACTATATTCTCTATATAGAAATGTAAATGCTCAATTTTTGTTGTTCATACCCCTTATGTGTGGTAATTTGTTAATGCAGTAATAGACAAACTAGCATTGATGGGTATTTGTTGAATCAGAACCACAGTGCTCTGCCTTCAGAGTAGGCTATGTGAATGAGAAGGGCAGTTACAGTTTAATCAGTGGTCCATTCACTTACTAATAAACATTTACTAATTACTAATAAACATTTGCATACCTATTGGATGCCAGGTATTTGCTAGTCCCAAGAGTAACAATATTAAAAAAAAATTCTTGCCTTTCTGAAGCTAATATTGTAGATGGCGAGACGGGCTAAGTAAGTGAAAAATAGAATGTTTATTAGTAATAACGATGGTAAACTATAGGGAGAAGAGATGGGATGTAGTGTGTGTTTGTGAGTGTGTGTGTTCTTGTATGTGTATGTGTATATACTCAGTTGTATTGGAGATGGGATCTCTAGGACAAAGTCACTGAGAGGTGATATGGGATAGATAATTGAGAACTCATGCCAGGGAAAAAGGAAGGAGCAACACGGCTTTCTAGGTAGGTGTTGCTAGCATATATAAAGCAGAGGCTTGGAGTTGAGGGGGTGATGTGCTGATGGACAGTGGACAGTGGCTGGTTGAGCTTGGACAAAGCCTTCCAAAGCTCCAGGTTGAGCAAATGAATAGCGGCTCTGGTCCCCTCCGGCCCCGCCCTGGAGCCTTCCTCTGGCTCCTGCAGAAAACACAGGATTGTTGCCAAAAGCCTGCCTGAGGGAGCCAGAGGGGAGCATCAGGGGCTGCTTCAGTGCTGAGAAGTGATTTTATGGATCAGTCATTTGAATTAATAAAGTGCACCGGGGAAGCTGTGCAGGTAAAGCTAAGTCCTGTTTGACATTTCCTTGAATTTTTACACACAAAATTCTTTCTGCCTTTATATATACTACCGTAGAGGTTGGGAGTCTGGTTAGCTGTCAGGGAACTGGCAGCTGCATGAGAATGCTCTAAATTCTGCTTGCAGTTCACAAAGCAATGTGAGAAGAGGAAGGATTCTTTTTGCCTTACCTTGCTCATGTCTGATACAATCCTCTCTGGTAACTTTTATCTCACCATCTTCAGGCAGAACTCACAACTATAGCACACCCCCTCCCAAGTCATTTGCTGGTTTTCTTTAAACAAACAGGGCACACAGAACACTATGTAACTAGCAGTGGAGGAAGAGAGGACGTTTTAAGAGGTGGATACATGGAGCTGGAAGGAACCAGATGTAATCAGAGAAGGGCAGTTAACTGGCAATGGGCTAGAGGAGCCCGGACCAGGCTCGCCTGGGTAGTTGAAAATGTAAGAAATGTCAGCGGATTTTTTGGCACCCCAAAGATGGAGAAAGAAAGGGAGGGAGGACAGTAGCAGAGCAAAGCCCAAGAGGAAAACATATGACTGGCTGCCTGCCAGACTGAGCGACACTGTGCCCATTTTTTGTGTACAGGCCTTAAGAAGTACTAGACTTTATTGATTTTGGCATTTTGAGATGCTCACGCTTGAAACACAGAGTCACATTCTGAAAAAGTTGTATCCTTATCAAAGAAAGGCCTATGTAGAGAAGAACCAAGAGCCAGCCTCCTGCAGGAACCATCTAAGAAAGGTTCTTTCAGGCCTTGCCACGTGAGCCCCATTGATGATGGCTCATAAGGCAGTGATAAAATTTTTGCAGGTTTGTCGGAAGACAAAATGGCTGTAGCTGTTTTAAGGAAGTCTTGAGGTAGCTTGTTATACATGGGCAATTTCAGTGAGGTGTAAAATTTAAGTTACCAATTAAAGGGAAGTTCAGGTGTTGTGTGAGAGTATGCTTTCTTATTTCAAATATGATATAAATCATATGATTCAAATGATTTGAAACTTTGGAACTTTGCTTTCATAAAACATGTTTATACATCATCCATACAGTTTTGGTAGTCCGCAGGACCACCTGCCTCTTCACACAGACACAGACTTCAGATACGTCAACTCTATGATTAGTTTCTCTCTCATCACTACTTGCTACAGAGTGAAATCTGGGATAAGCTTAGGGATGGATAAGGGAAAGAACAGTGGACTGTCTGATAGTGAACTTGCATTTTATTCCAGTGGCTGTGGATAAAAATATAAACCTCTCTAGATTATATTCCCTTTGTGGGGGTGGTAAAACTGGATTAAAATTCTACCCTTCTTTTTCTCTAAAGAAATCTTACATTACAAAAGAAAGAAGGAAAAGAAGGAAGGAAGGAATTAAGGAATGAAGGAGGGAAGCAAAAAAGAGAATGGAGGAAAAAAGACAGGGAGGGAGGAAGGAAGGTAAGGGTGGGGATAAAATACTTGAAAAAGTTATCATGTACCCTGAGATACTCAAAAAATCTTTGCTGAGCTGATGGTTTGCTGGTGTTACCCACTGCCAACTGCTTGATTAAGTATACACTCCTTTAAGCACAAGGTTTGACACTGGGACATGAGTTCCAGGAGAAGAAAGTCAAAGACTATAGATAGGAATCGAAAATTCAATGCAGTACGGGCACCGTAATTCCTTCCCAATCTGTGCTTTCCTTACTTTTATGAACAGTGTAGAGCATCTAAGAGAAACAGTAGCCTGCAAAGATTGGCATCAGTTTACACCAAAGCAGAACTGCCCACAAGCACAGGACTTGGAAGCAGTATACACAAGAGTCGCCCAAAATACAAGAGCACAGAAGACATTAGATTCAGCATTGGCGTCATTGGGCAGAAAGTCTATTTACATTGTGTCTTATGAGGTCAGCAAAAACATTTTGAATAGCAAGCACTTGGCTGCCTGCAGTGGGTCTGAAGATATGAAATAAAACACACACTGCAGACCTGACGTCGGAACAGGGCGTTCCAAGTTTCCTTTTGTGCTTTCAGCTGGAACAGATCACTTTGTTATTGTATTTGTAGACGCCTGTCATCTTAGATGAAAAGATCACTGCCTTGGTGAGGACAGAACCCCAAAGCACAGACAATGAAAGGCAATGTTCGATGGTAAGACCTTCGACAAAGAAGGTCCAGAGTTGTTGTTCTCCCTTCATACTGTGAATCTAAAAAGGTGGGAATGGGCCAGAAGAGAAAGAGCATGCACTAAAGGCATTTTAGTTCTCATCAATGGCAGTGGCCAATGAATGGGGAGATCTCAGCAGTTACTCAGTATAAATTGTGTCACAAGCTCCCAGATCAAAACTATCCACAGTACAATTCATTCTTGTATCATGCAATAATATCATCGGGTTGATTTTGGATAAAACACTAGGTCTTCAGGAAATAATATTTGTTACCTCTTTTACCTTTTCTCTTCTATTGTCTCCAAAGAAATCCCCTAGAATCTGGTTCTAATAATTATTCAGGATTAGCTAATTTATATGGAAATGTGTGGCTTGAAATGAGTCCAGGTGAAACAAGGCTCTCCCACCTGTCCCATGCTACATTGGCTTTCTGTCTATCGGCACTGAATCTGGCAGAAGTCCCCAGGTGGGGACAGAAGCTGGTGACCTTGTACTGCTTGTAAGTGAACCTCAGGGAGCTAATTATACTCATCCTTTGTAAGGCTGTCGCCGAGGGTTTGGTGTGACGGCAGTTCTGTGTCATGCACAGGAGGACCCTCAGTTTCAGAAGTTGAAAATGCAGCCATGAAATGTCTGTGAGTACTTTATGCCCAGAGTTTATTCTCAGGGCTTCCTGATGGGTTCCCTTAGGGGTTAGATTCTCTGCAATGAAATGAGTGCCAATCAAGAGGCCTATAGCTTAGGAAGCTGAAACAGAGTGAACTAAATTGATCTGTGGTCCATATGTTGTGGGGGTGGGGGTGGAAAATCCTAAGTGGCAATGGAAAGAGTCAAGTATTAAAGGGAAAATTATTATTTTCTCAAATGTTTCCTTTTAGTCTAGCTTTGTTTACCAATTTAACTGCAGCCTTGTATTATTCGTCTTTCATGGTGTATTGATTAGTTTTCTGTTTTTTTTTGTGTGTGTTTTTGTTAACTTGACCCAAGGTTGAGTTATCCGAGAAGATGGAACCACAGTTGAGAAAATGGCCCCATCACATTGACCTGCAGGGAAGCCCTTGAGGCATTTTCTTGATCGATGATTGATGTGGAAGGGCTCTACCCACTGTGGGTAGTGCCACCCCTGAGTAGATAGTACTTGGGTGTATAAGAAAGCAGATTGAGGGCGGTGGTGGTGCACGCCTTTAATTCCAGCACTTGGGAGGCAGAAGCAGGCAGATCTCTGTGAGTTCGAGGCCAGCCTGGTCTACAAGAGCTAGTTCCAGGACAGGCTCCAAAACCACAGAGAAACCCTGTCTCAAAAAACAAAAACAAAAACAAAAACAAAAAAGAAAGAAAGAAAGCAGACTGAGCAAGAAATGAGGAGCAAGCCAGTAAGCTTGTTGCTTTTCTGTGGTCTCTACTACAGTTCTTGCCTCCAGATTTCTGCCTTGAGGTTCTGTTCTCACTTCTCTTCATGATTTAAGATGAAATAAACCCTTTCCTCCTCAGTTGCTTTTGGTCATAGTGTCTATCATAGTGGAAGCAAATGAAGACACATGGGATATAAACAATAGAGGAATTATTGGGTGATTTTTAGTTTTTCCTCTGTTTGACTTTGGACCTGCTGCTGGAGAAACAGCCAGCAAGTTGTCACTTTCTAGGTCACACTCTGGTGACTTAGTCATGAAGACAAATGCTGTTTGATAAGGGGGAAAGAATGGAAAAGATGGAGATGTCCCACCGAATGCCAAGAAAGATGGGAATCTCTGAGAGAAGAAGCTGTTAGAGACCTCTGTTATGCCAAGAAGTTGGAGTACTTCAGCTAGAAGTAGATGAGTTTGGATGGTGGGCGGAGATTCTGGGAAAGAAAGGAAGTACCAAACATAGTAGTAGCAAAGGCATTAGGTATTTCTGAAACTATTGGTAGAGTGATAGTACCAGAGAACAGAAATTTTAGATCAGAGATCTAAAATATTATATTGAATGCAGCCAGTGACATGTTTTTATGACACCCATAATGGATTACAATTAGTCTGTTACACGACATTTGTCAAAGAGACTGTATGATTCAGCATACTAATCAAGACCTTTTGAGAAAACTGAAGGATGCTATTAATAATCACTCTAGGGCACTGCTGTGGGCAGAGTGGAATGTATGGCAACCCTAACAGATCCTCCTGGATGGGAACTGACCCTGTGAAAGCTCTGTTCTGGGTGCCACTTTCCTATCCTGCCCACCAGGCATTAATTAACCCTCTTACTATTGCAGCCCCTTCAGAAAATTGTAAGCATGAGCATCAACCTACACGTATTTGCAGTAGTTGTGGGGGTGACTGTGCCTACTCAGATGGTGAATGGGAGAAAGAGAACCCCACAGGGGCAGGTCTCTAGAGTTTGCAACTGATAGAAGTCAGGCTTAGAAGACACAACCTGCCAAAGAAAGGCAAGAGCGGTCTGAAAGCCTGGGTGAGGATGCAGGAGTCATGCCATAGATGCCAAAAAGAGCATGGGTCAGGAGGGGAGGAAGCAGCTGTTGGAAAGCTGCTGCGTGCTAGTTTGAACCAATTAGAGATGCAGGAGTGTCTCCCCCGCTTAAAGAGCTTTATAATTTGGAAACAGACTAACCAAGAATTATTTAGGAGAGGGATTTTCCAATGGCTAGATAAGAAAGGTTTCTAATTATAGATAAATATCACTGGCTGGCACACTAAAGAATGATGCCCTCTGTTTAGATGATTTGTGTGAAACTGGACGCTTCAAAGCTTTTAGATTTACTCTAGTAATTGGGTGAAATTTTTCTAAGCCTTCTGTTGTTGTTGATGATTTTTATTTCTGTTTTAATTAGCACATATTTTAATTTTATGTTGCTTAAAGAATAAGGTTTAATCTGATATATGTTGTTCCTATGAATTTTAAAGAGCAATTCTCTTTTCTATAGTCTGCTTAGTTCTTTGCGGTTATGGATTTGACATAGAAACTGGGTCGGATTGCACATGCTTATAATTCCAGTACATGGAGTGGAGACAGGAAGATCTTTGTCCAGAGTGATACTGGTTGATAGTACCATGATTCCACAACTTATTCTTTAAGGTTCTTATATCCCTGCACCCAAGATTCCTCACATGTAAAATGGGGATAATAATATAACCGCAGTGGGTTATTTTAATATGATAAATTAATTTATATAATGCGATTTAAATATACCTGGTAAAGAGAACTAGGAATTATGTTATTTCTTCATATATCAATATGTTTTAGCATTGCAAATATTTATTGTTGTTCTATTTTATTGCTCATTACTCTTATAGGAGACAGAGAGATAGCTAATAATGAAATACTGATTGAACTAGAAAAAAATTTGTGGTATTCCAACTCTTTGTTGTGGAATACTACTTTAACTAGGCAAAGCTGTGCTACGTTTGCTTATGTTGCATTTGCTTAATAATGTAATGATGCGTTGCTTTGCCTGCCTAAAGGACCTAATAAAAAGCTGAACAGCTAATAGCTAGGCAGTGAGAGATAGGCAGGGCTGGCAGGCTGAGAGAGTTAAGTAGGAGGAGAAAGCTA
Source organism: Microtus ochrogaster (assembly GCF_000317375.1). Taxonomy (NCBI): domain Eukaryota; kingdom Metazoa; phylum Chordata; class Mammalia; order Rodentia; family Cricetidae; genus Microtus; species Microtus ochrogaster. Next base: position 55,007,237 of record NC_022021.1, read on the forward strand.
GGCTCTGGAGAATGAGAGAAGAGATGATGGAGAAAAAAAGGAGACACATAGGGCCAGCCAGCCAGGCATCTGCTAGCCAACTAAGCACAGAGGAGGACATAAAGAATGAAAGAAAGGGGAAAAGTCCTAAGGCAAAGCATAGACAAAGAGAAACAGGTTAATTTACATTAACGAAGAAAGCTAGCCAGAAAAGAGCATAGGCTAAGGCCGAGCATTCATAACTAATAAGAAGTCTCCATGTCATGATTTAGGAGCTAGTTGATGGCCCAGAGGAAGCCTGTAGCAAGCCATTTGCTGGTGTTTTTCATGTTTATTACTTGTTAATATTACTGAAAAAAGAAACACAGCTTGTTGTAAAGGAATATTGATTGAATTCCTAAACAAAAGGCAAAACCTTGGGCCTCAGTTTCTCTGTCGACTGCGTGGGAATGGAGAGTTTCATTCATTTTGAGTTCGTTTATCTTGATTGCACCACATGGAGGCTGGAGAAATGATTTTTTTGAGGCCAGGCTTTGTGTGAACATTGTGGAAACCTCTGCTTTGCTCGAGAGTACTGGTTTACACAATAGTCCTACCGTACTATGTTTTTTTCCTAGGGAAAGATAAATGTTCAAAGAAGAGAAATTGGAAAACATTTCCATGGGGCAAATTGTCTCTGGAAAGTACAACAAATGCTTTGGTTTATTTTTATATAATTTGTTTCTCGGGTTTAAGCACATAAATCAGTTGCTTGTGTTATATCCAAATAGCCTGTCTTTCTTTTCTTCAGTGTGCTTATAGTTGCAACAAATCCACCTCCTTTTCTTTTAGTTTTTCTTTTCTTTTCCTTCTCCTCTTTTCTTCTTCTTCTTCTTCTTTTTCTTCTGTTGTTGTTTTATTAAAACTATTTCTCACAGGAAAATAAGTATCTGGGGGCAATCCACTTCATTTGCTGGTGTTGCAATTCAGCCCATTTAAGTTACCCCTTTCGACTCTGGGCTTGACACTTACAAATAAAATCCCAAGTGTGATGTCTTCTTGAACTGCGGCGTAGTATTCTGAAATCTGAAAATTGGCCCCTGTTCCTAGTCTACCGTCTTTCCGATGACCTTTTCCTCTGCTGAGTTATTTTTCTTCTGTGCACATGGGGGAGCTTTTGAGACACTGCTTTGAGTGCAGCATTCTGGTGGCTTTCTCAGCAATTTGATCCTAAGTGATGGACTAAAATTTTCCTGTGGGGGAAACATAGGGATGAAGGGCGGCAGAACTGGCAGGTTTCCTGAGGATTTACTGTCGAATGTGAAGGCCAAGAATAAACCGCAGAATTCTCTTCCAAAATGAGTCACAAGTGTGTGTTCCACATCACACACTTACGAAGAGTACACGAAAGCCATCAGCACTGGGGATCACCTCTTCAGGGGAGAGGGGTGGGGTCTGTCTGAAATTGTCATTTGCATTGTTATTTAAAGAAACTTCAACAAAACCCCCAACTTTATTCCTCTGTAGAAAAGAAAAAAAAATCTAAAACCTCATTGGATAGAACAAATCACTCATGGAAGAAGAAAAAAAAAAAAAACCCAAAAAAACAAACAAACAAAAAAAAAACCCTGTGTGTCTTGAGTGCAACCTGATGATTTGGGAATCTAAACCTGCCTGTCATTCAGGACAAATCTATACATAAAAATATAGGATTAAGCAAAATGAAACCTCATAGCACCTCTGCTGATTTTATCATGATCTGCCTTTGACCTCAGACTTTGGATGGTTTAACATGTAAATGAATGTATAAAATGGCCCTGGTGACAGCCATATTGGTAAATGGTACTGTGGATACCTGAGGTTTTTAGAGATTTACGTAAAAGTGAGTAGATCATCCTTTAGGGTGACTTAGAAATAGGTAAAACCAAAAAAAAAAAAAAAAAAAAAGAAATAGGTAAAACCTGCCTTCCTTCTCACCAGCAGACCATGCCTTTGGGTTTAACTCCCTGTTCTTCTGTTTTAAAATCTTCTTCTTAATTTGTAAATTTTTTCAAATTTTGTAATCATTATCTCAATACATGCTTTATTTTCATGTTTTCAGCCACAAAATATATTTCAGTGCTGAGATCATATGCTCAAGCTGTATGCTTCCTATTGCTCACTGGGCACTTCCTACCTGGATGATGAAGTCAAACTTAATACACCATCCCTCACACTTACCTTCTGTCCTGTTCTTGCCTCCTCTGCTACTCTGTCCCACCCCAGAGCTCACTGACTCTGCATAACTTTTCTGTTTTTACTTTCTGAAGCATTATTTCTTGAGTGGCATGGGGTCAAAAATTTGGGGTCATCGTTGATGCTTGTTTCATGTTCTATCTTATATTGGGGTCTTCCGGTCCTACCACGAGACTTGCAGACTCCCTTTCAGTGACTCAAAAGGTTCGGAAGAGCTTTCACTGGTAATTGTGGGGTTTTATTACAAAAAAGACGCAGATTAAGACCAAAAAGGGCAAAGGTTCATGGGACAAAGTTTGAGAGGAACTCACGCAAGTTTCCAGAAGTTCTTTCCCAGGGAAGCTGAGCAGACGGATTCAATTCTTCAAGGCACAGGCAACAAGCTGTCAGCTATAGGAGCTCCCTTGAGTCTTGGTGTGTGGGGCTTTCACTGGGATTAGCTGTGTGGAGAAACAAATCTATGAATTGCCTCAGCTACTCAGACAAGAGGTACCTTACATCTTCCAGAAATCATGTAGGCAGCGTAAATTATCTGATCAAACTGGTACCCCAAGGCCTCAATCACACAATCCTTAGCAGTTAGAATATTCCAGAGAGCTCAGCCAGTATGCATTGTTTGATGTTAATCAAGGTCCAGGCCTGAAGAGAAGAGAGACCTTTCTTGAAAATGTATGGGTTGGTCAAAACATGCCTGCTGAATTAATCCTACTCCTCCATCTCTATAGGAACATGCGGCTACCAACTTCACAAATTGTTTGGAAAAATTGCAAAGAATAGGTGCTCTGGTGGCAATCAATTGTATTTGAGTTCTGATTCTATGAGATTTAAGTGAGATATGGCTATCATAATGCTGGACACATAAATGTCAAAATTAATGTTAGGCAGCAATTTCCTATTATCATGGTATTATGCCTTTTCCATTAAAATATCTTAAATTTTAATTATGGATATGTGTGCAGGTATGTATATGTGAATACAGTGCCCTCAGGGGCCACAGGAAGGTGTTGAATTCTCTACAATTAGAGTTACAGGCAGCTATCAGACATCTGATATTGGTTCTGAGAGTCACTTCTGGGTCTTCTGCAAGAGCAGTTTGAGCTCCTTATCACTGGGCCCCTTATCCAACTGACCACTGTGCATTTAAAAAAAATATTGTACCAGTTCATTCATCAAGTCTAACACTTCGTTGTTTTCATCTTCAATCTCTATCGACTTCTGTGTCATTTGGCCCAGGGTGTGATTCTATACTCCTAAACAAGCCAGAATGTGAAGAGTTAGCAAGGCTGAGGGAGAATGTCTTGATATTGCTCTTCGCCTGTGAGTGAGCCGTAGCTCTGTTCCATCCTCACTGTGGATTCAGGGAGGAGAAACAGTCCCAAGCTTGAATACTGCAGCAAACAGAAGGCGTCCATGATAGATTTCAACAAGGGCTTCTAAACCTTTGATCAGAAATGGTGTGTATCCTGTCTGTTCCCATTCTGTTTCTAAGGGAAGTCATGAAGTCTGGGCCGATGTCAAAGCCTGGACTGATGATGTATATATAATCTTCCTTTGGGATGATGGAGGTTGACAGTTGGCTGATTATATAATATACCAGCCTCTTATTGGCTATCTACAGCTTCCCTGGCTTTATTCTCTTGACTATCATGAAGCCCCTATGGAAACTAGTTCCCTTCTCTAATGCTGATTTTAGGCTAGCCTCCATTTAAGTTCTGGCACTCATGACTTTCTCGTATTTTGGTGACCAGAATATTCACCAACCCCTAGGTATTTTTTCTTTTAGCAATCCTTCTATACGTTTATGTGTAATATTAGCTCACCGAGACCAAGGGCCATTTTTCTGAAGGGACTTCTTTTGAGCTTTAAATCTTTAGAGGCCAAATGTCTTGCCCATGGTTCTATGCCTAAAGCACGAGGTGAGTGACTGGGAGAATGACCGCAGCCATACTGTTTCACAGAAATCCATATGCTGGTCCCAGTGATGAGTGACCAAGCCAGGGAGAACCGAGGCTGAAATCCATTCCATGCATTGCTCACAAGGCGAGTCCCAAGTGGGATGCCGTGGAAGGGCTATGTTTTGCTAAAATACCCCAACCTCTGCATAGCTCCAACAGTGGCCGTTCCTCAAAAGACTTTGGATATTCAAAAGATATTTTCAGCACAGGGGACCGGTGTTCCCAAAGGACTGTATTTATGGCAATGATCACACTATGTGGGGGAAAGACGTGGCTTTGGCTCTACTTTCTTGAAATTGTCACATCTTGCCCTGAGCCTGTAAGCCATCCGCCTCCTCAGTGTTCTTCAGATGTAGATGATTCATGACATCTTTACAAGAGTGGCTCCTCAGACTGCTCTAGGCTTCCTTAGCATGGATCTGTGGACCCGCTTCTTTTTCTAATCAAGTTTCATTTATCTCTACGACAGCACCTCTTTTCCTGGAGAAAGTAGCTCTTGAGGCCAAAAATATCAGACTGGAAATAAAGACGAGGAAAAAAGGAATCAGATCTGCCCGTGCTTCCTAGGATGTAAAGCAATGGTTCATGAAAAGGTTCCTAAAAATAAAAACCCTGGCGAGGCAGCAAACAGGCAAAATGACTTCTTGTGGTTGAATGATTTTTTTAAGGTATTTCCCTTGCCACAGTTTTCAAAACTGTTCCAAAAGCAGCCTGTCCCAAATTCTGTGCCAAAGGGGAATATTGCCCACTGGCAGGCAAAATAGTCAGAAATAGAAAGTCATGCACAGTGTTTTGATTGCCCCAGGCAGAGCAGCGATGAGGGAGTGGTTAGTGCCTCCGTGTGGAAGGTACCGGTTTGGTCAAGTTCACTACAGTGGCCTTGAGCAAGCATCATGTCTGCACGGGCTGCTGTCAACGACATGCTGTACTTTTACTTTTTGTAAGTAATGTTTTATTTATGCTTCTATTTTGTGTAAAGGTATTCACAGATCCTGAGGGAATAAGCCAAGCCAAGCAAAATCAGTGTGGTTTTTGTAAGGACCTGTTTTGGTACTGGGATGCTGGGGACAGAGTGATGATGACTACAAAGCCACAGAGAAGTTCCACGGAGCAGGCAGACTTTGAGATTCTTATATGTAGAATATTGGCATTCCTGTGCTCTCCGATGACACAAGCCATAATCACAGCTACTCTGGAGGCAGAGGCTATATGATTTCAAGGTTAAGGTGTGGATTTTAGAATGAGTCCAAAGCCCTTCTGGGCAATGTAGGGAGGAAGTCTCAAACAGTAAAATGGGGGGTGTGTGTGAGGATATGATTCAGCAGTAGAGCACTTGCTTAGTATGTTTGAGGCTCTAGGTTCAGCATGAATACTGCTCCCTCCCCCACAAAGCAAAGCAAGCAATAAACAAACTGGTCTTTGGATGGAAAATGAAGTCTAATGAGTTATGAAGTTTCATCAACTTGATACATCAGTGGGAATGCACAGTGGTGTTTATGTTGTGCTTATTTAATGAGGTGGGAAGTGTTGGTAACATTTGGGGGTCACAGTAATCCCCATGAAAAACTGTTCATGCTTTATCTTTTCAGGTTCCTAAATTGTTCTGGAATTCTTTTATATGCCCCTGGCAACCTTGACCCAGAAGTCAAAAATCACAGTCCTATTCTAGGGCTTTGGGACTACCTGGTCCTCCTTTCAAAGTCTGAGGACTTTCTGGGGGCCAGGACAGAGTGTGGCTTGCTGTTGTCTCCGCTTTGAATACTACACTTAAAAAAGATGCATCCCGCTTTGAGCAGATGGTCCTCCTAGGGTTAGTGTCTTCTTCATTTCATCAGGTCTTATTGAGGAATTCATTTTCCTTAGCCTTTCCCTACCAATAATGGAAAGTGACTGAGCTATCAGTTCAGGGGATTTTTGTGTCCTTGCGGCTTGTCATAAGGCTTTCAACTAAGCCAGCAAGTCATTTTTCACCTAGGCCTGAGCTGGGTCCCCTGGTTTCTTGTTGCTAGTGAACAAGACTGGGTGAGATTTCACGGTTGACAGCCTTTTCTCAATTCCATAGAGATTCTATTTCTTTGGAGTGGTTAAAGTAAAACAATCCATTGATGTCATTTATGGTAGTTTTGTGCTGAAGTGGCAGCTACCGATGCTTGTTTGTTCATTTACTCTCTGTGGCTTGAGAGCCTACTGGTACTGGGTACTGTTGGATGCTAGGGGTCAGCAGTAGGGTCAAAATCATTATAGTCTTTGACCTGATAGTGCTTCAAATACTTCCAATCTAATGAGGGGTAGAGAAGCCATCAGACGGCTATGGTGGGCTGAGACCAGTGCTTTGGTGGGAAGTACACGGAGGCAGAGGAGCGACATTGGTTAGCTTTTACAGTTCAAAGCTGAATCTGTAAGTTAATTAGCCCAATGGACAGTGTCTTTGCCATAGTGGAACAAGTTGTCATGGGGGCCCGCTGGATTGGTTGAATCCACACATACTTATTCTTATAAGTATGTGTGATAGGTAGGCTCTTCCCACGATGGGAAGTGTGAAGTGTGATGAGCGTGAGGTCCCTTGGGGATATGATTCAGACTGGCTGCTTAGAGAACACTAGGCTGAGTTATGAGTGCAGGTTTGGTAATTAAAGAGAAGCAGAGAAAGAGCGGGCTCTGGGAAGGACACCTTGTGCCAGCTACAGAGAGAAATGATTGACAATGCTGTGCCATTGGCTGCAGGAAGGAGTACTTGGAGAGCAAAGGAGGGGAATAAGGGCCATACTGGAAGGAGCCTGCTCAGCCACAGGAAAGAGTTTTGACCTCGTGTGGAGGAAGATGGGGAGCTATGGAGAGTGTGTGATCATGGAAGAAACATGATGAAGCATGCGTATGGCCTTAGAAATTTATGGTGACAGAAGTGATAGATTGATATGCATGTATGAAAATAGGGTCAAATTGATGCAGGGGAGCCAAATGGTCTTTGTGACTGTAGGTGAGGTCAGAAGGGTATGGGGGAGAATATGCTCAAAGTACATTGTATAATGCATGACAGTTCTGGGCCATCACTTTTCTTCCCTGCCCTTGCTTCTTGTTTCTCTAAACCGGGAATGATATTCACAGTGACCTCTCATGGAGTGCTGTGGGCCAGTCATGATGTAGTATTCAGTGCAGCTTCTTACAACATGAGATATTTTGCACAGTCCCTTCTGCCCTCTGAAGACTCATGGTTGGGGGCAGAGGCAGGGGCGAGGCTGGTGTAGGTAGAAAGCTGATCTCACTGAAAAGCCCTGTGCCTTGTAATCAGTTCAGATGTCCTGAAAGAAGAGATGCCTCTTGACTGTATTAACTTAAAAGTAGCATGACCCTGTAAGTGACTATCCTTTTAACAATAGCCTTGCACGTCAGACATTCAATAAGTATTGTGTTATTAATTGTTGTATGGGTGAACAAATCAATGAACATTTTCATGCTCCCTTTCTAATCTGTGAAACAAGGAAAATAGTTGTTTCTACATGTATAAATTGGTTATTAGCTCTATGTTTATATATACAACATATTAGTGGTTGCTGCAAATAGGCTATTTTCCAGGCTCAGAACTGAAGCTTGAAAGAAAGAAAGATATTAGCCTCATCCACATGGAACAAGCAGAAATTTATCCCAATAAATATGCAGACTGTGATATATTATAAAATAATGCCCAGGGGACAAAGGATGAAGGCAGTTGAGGAGTTTAGAAGTAAAAAGGATAAAAGGCAATGGATGGTTAGAAAAGGCAAGAGGTAGATTCCTGAAAATGAAACAGATTTCCTAGTTGGCTTTCTGTATAATGTCAGACATGCGCAGCAATGAGATAAAGTGCATAACAGTATATTTGGGATTTATTGGGTCCACTACAAATGATACATCTAGGAAAACGTATTTAATTTATTTTCAAGGATCTCTTATAACTTATGGGATTCATTATGTAAAATTCCGAGGTTGCAAATGAAGTCTGCACCTCAGATTATTGAAGGCATTCAAATATTGGATTTGGTTTATCATATCTAAAAAGCCTAGAAGCCATGCCCTGGTTGACTTTGGAGAAGAGAGAGCAGTGATCATCCCCTCAAAGTGTTTTTCTTGCCTAATCCTGTTTAATTCTGATTCTATTGTAAGTCAGATGAGCTTCCCCAGTGGTTAAGGAGAGCTTCGTGGAAAGCCAGACATAGTGGAATATTCATGTGCACTTTCATTCCTTTAGGAAGCTGCTCAGACCATCCTCCTGTTCAGAGCTTTGCTGAGATCTAAAGGGCTCCAGGCATTTCTTTGATATCTTTTGAGTGTTTCCACTCTTCCTTCTTTATTCTAAGTCCAGGGGCCACTGAACTGCAGAGAGCATCCTGCCTCTTTGTTGCCTTTTTCCTCGGGCCCTAACAACTCAGAATCTCTACAAGTGCAGTAGGGGAGGTGGCAAGCACTGATTCTTACAGGTACTCAGGACAGAGACTGCTCTGCTGCAGCGTCTGAGCTGTTCGGGTTTGGGAGTTTGACTTTGCTTTTGAACCAAAGGACAATGTTTATCAGTATTATCTAGGTAACCAACTATTGTCGGAAGTGGCTTGTTCATTCTTGGCCACTCAGACTCAAAATAACCACATTAAAAACTGTATTAATCAAATCACGGCTTGGCCTATTAGCTCTAGCTTCTTATCGGCTAGCTCTTACATCATACATTAACCCATTTCTATTCATCTGTGTATCATCATGTGGCTGTGGCTTACCAGCAAGTTTTGCCAACAACCAAAAGTATGGGATCTTGTGAGGCCTACAGTAGTCAGAATATTGACGTCCTCATAGATGTAGATAACAACCCCTACACCATGTGGATATGCTTCCTTACCTGCTAAGATTGTAGATGGAATTAATGTTCATAATCAGCTGACCTTGAGATGTGGGGAGGTTATCCTAGGTTATAAGCGTTGGTTCAGTGTCCTCATAAAGGACCCTAAAGTAGGAAGAGAGGATAATAAAGTGTCTGAGCACTATGGCATCGGGAATACGTCACCAACACTGCTAACTTTTAAGTTGGCGAAAGTTGGCCATGAACCAAAGAACCTAAGGGTACTTTTTGAGGCATAAACAGGAATGAAGACAAACTTTCACGTAGAGCCTCCAGAGAAGGATGCAGTCCAACCTGTATCCAGGGCCTCCAGGGAAGGATGCAGTTCAGCCAGTATCTAAGGCTTCCAGGGAAGGATGCAGTCCAGCCCATATCTAAGGCCTCCACAGAAGGAATGCAGTCCACCTGTATCTAGTTTAAGCTGATGAAATGAGGTTCTGAGTCTCTGAATGTAGCTGCAGGATAAATCTATACATCTTTGAGTCCCTCAGTTTGCAGCCATTCCTCAGAGTGACAATGAGACACTGAGAACGGAACTTGAAGAAGTAGATGATTGTAACTGGAAGTATCTACACATCAGTTGGTTTATATTTGTAAAAGAAAATATTGGAAAACATTCTGTAGATCTAAGTATCAAAGCAAACTGATCAAGTTCTATGAAGGTGGTTTTAATGAGAGAGAGAAACATTAATCTAGTAGACAAAAATGGGGGAGCAGGAATGTTCGCGGGGAGGGGGAATATTGATGAGTTGGGGAGAGAAGGGAAATTTTGAAGACTATGGGGATGTGGCTAGGCTGGCAAAGGGAGCAGAGTATAGCAGACCGCAAGTGTCAGGCCAATGTGGAGGATAGCGCCTGTGGAGCCCCACGTGATTGGAGCAAGGGTGAATATACTTGATAGTTGTCCGCCAGCTTCATCAAATGAAGTCTGAGTTGTAGGATTTTGAAGAAACTTACCCTAATACTTAACTCTAAACAATCTAAAGAATACCCATCCAATAGCCTATCAAATAAACCCTATGCTTAAACTCAAGTACAATGGAATGGATATAGCCCAAGAATCCCTATTTTGAGGTTGGTAATCCAACCTTATAGTCAGTCAGAAAGATGTGTTATCTTTGCACTTCTGAGTGTAACATCCCCAGACCCTTTTTAGACAGTAAGAAACTAATTTAATGAAATCCATATTTGAGCTATTCAAAACATCATGTCACAGTGTATCTGATTGCAAAATCCAAGGACTTTTTTCCCCCTCCTGTCTTATTGCCTCAAAGAAAATGATGAATAACAGTGGAGCTATAAAAGGAGAAAGGGAAGGAAAATAATTAATATTTGCCAGGCACACGTTTCCCAGGAATTCAGGCAGTGATTTTTTTTACACATTAACTTAAATATCACATCCATGGTATAAGGTAAGAAACATTTTTATCTTTAGGTAAAAAATTGAACAAGAAGAGGCCAGGTAACTCATTCGTGGCCACATAGGCGGGAAGTGTGCAGGGAGCTCTACCTGGGATTTGCTTCCTGGTTGGTTGTTTTAGTGGAAGTAGTAGTGCTTATTTTGAAGCAAGGAAAATGAATGAAATCATTAGACCTGCAGGGCTATGAAGAGGCTTACACAATGGGGCGCTATCCATTTGTGATTCTTTTGCTGTGATAAAACACCATGGCCAAAGTCAACCTGGAGAGAAGACTGTTTCTCTCATCTCACATTTCCAGGTGGCAGTCCATCACTGAGGGTGGTCCGGGTAGGAACTCAAGCAGGGCAGGCACCTGCAAGCAGGAACTGATGCAGACACTAGGAAATTATTCCTTACTAGCTTGCTGCCCCTGGCATACTCAGTTGGCTTTTTTGTATACAACACAGCAGCACCTGTCCAGAAGCAGCACTACTCACAGGTCGTTGGGCCCTGCCACATCCATTGTTAATCCAGAAAATTCCCCACCGGCTTGTGGACATGCCAATCTAATGGACACATTTTGTTAAAGAGTCCCTCCTCCCTGGTATGGTATAACTTTGTATGGTGTTGACCAAACCCGAGCAGCATAAGGGCTTAGCTAGTGAGCTGTCTAGTGCATGCAAAAGCATGTCTATAAGGAAGAAGTAGGTCAGACTACTTACCACAGGTGAGACAGAGGCTGTCACCACAGTAACCTGTATCAGAGATCAAGACGTGATATGGCAATAATCTGTGAATCATAAAGACCAACAGATGATGAGGCTTACTTTGAGTTGATCGAGTGTACGCACCCTTGGTTCCTACCTCGCCATCACTTATAGATGGTTTCCAGAGGGGAGCTTAGTGTCCAAGGACTGGTGTAATAGTTGAAAGTCTAAGAAATCTGATATTCAGCTTCATTAGTCACCAGAAATGATACCATTCCACATCGACCAGAATAGCTAAAAGGAACTGCTGACAATACCGCGTGTTGTTGAGAATGTGGGGTAGCTCCACCGCAGGCTCTTGGTGGGGATATTAATTGGTAGCTTAACTTTGAAAAACTATTTTTAGTATCTATATGAAAATTAAACATCTGTTAGCAGTTCCATTCCCAGGTGGAAATGTGTATATTTGTGCACCCGAAGGTGTGTAGAAGTATACACAGTGTCAAATTGTGTAAACGTAAGGAGAAAACAAAGCATGGCTTTTTGTGATAGAGTTACAACAATTAAATACAAAGGGAAGTGCAATTAAGAAGGGTGGACTGGTCAAGCCCTAAAGGGGTACATCTCAAGGATGCAAGGTGACAATAAGTGGCACATGCCTGTGCATGTTTGAACAGAGAATTAAGAGAAAAGAGAGCACGGACTGAGTGGGAGTACAGGATCGTGACAGCCATTGGCAAAGTTGCTGGTGAGGATAGCCAGGAATATTGGACGCATTTCCAATTATAGCGGATAATGAGAGCTGAAGGAAGTTAGAGGCACAACTGTTGTAGCAATATAGGGTAAATATCAGGAAATTAAACACACACTAGCTTCTCACTATGACAAAGGCTGTTAATAGTTTTCTCTTTGTCTCTCTCAGACACAGACAACTGGATTTGAGATCCTTGTCTTTGGAATGAATTTGTCATTCAAATAAGATATTAAAAACTATTTAACTGTTCTTAATGGATTATTTCCAAGGTTGATTTTCACATATCATTGCGGATCAAGTCTCACAACCATTGTTCATGAGAAGAATGGAAATTAAGTTCAAGCTTTCATTTTCTTTCCTTCTACTGAGTCTTCATCTTCTGTGTGGATTTGTATCCTTGCCTTTCCTTATCTAGTGCTTATCTGTCTCAGATGTCATGAAGGTAGTGTCTAGTTTAATGTATAACTTTCCCTGAGTCCTAAATATTATATTTAATGCAGCCAGTGACATGTTTTTATGACACCCATAATGAATTACAATTAGTCTATTACACGGCATATATCAAAGAGACTGTATGATTCAACATGCTAATCAAGACCTTTTGAGAATAATGAAGGATGTTATTAATAATTACTCTGGGGCACTGTCACGGAATGTATGGCAATACTAATAGATCCTCCTGGATGGGAACTGACCCTGTGAAAGCTCTGTTCTGGGTGCCACTTTTCTACCCTGCCCACCAGGCCTTAATTAACCCTCTTACTATAGCAGCCCATTCAGGAGATTGTTAGCGTGGGACTTTATAGGGACATTAATTGAACAAAATAGACCTAACTCCAGGAATGAGAATCAAAGCTCAATGATGAAAACATGCAAGGAGATGGAAGTTAGGTTTCTACATATCACTTTCAGGTTCTTCTCTACTAAAGCCTAGCAAGAGGCTCGTAAGGAGAGGAGAGTAAGCAATGGAGAGCAGCTGCCTACTAAGACATGATAAGCTCTTCATATTTCTTCTCCAAAAAGCAAGGCATTCCTTTCTGTTCCCATGGCTGACAGGAAGTGGCTGCTGGAAACAGGAAGTGTGAACAGATATTGGTGGTGCTCCTGCTTCATGACCTTCCCACTGCCAGAATGGTCTTGTCCCATAGGCCACAATGACAACCTAGTCTAGTTGCAATGTCTTTCTAACAAAGGTGAAGCCACACCCTCGTCACCTGTTAAGGGCAGAGTATGGACCCTCAGTCTACAGCAGAGCTACCGTCTTTCTTATTTAGTAAGCAAAGCATTATTATTATTGCTTTCATTTTATAAAAAGTATGGTTTCATGTGCATGCTCCCTCTACTAGTCTTTAAATATCTGCAGCTCAGATAAAAACAGAAAATCACTGGTGATAAAAAATACTTCAAGTGAGCAAAATGAATCTCTTTCTCCATAGTATTTCCTTCATATTCATTATCTATAAGAATCCCTCCAAATAACCTCTCAGGAAGGACATCCATAATTCAAAATCGCTTTCTCTAGAGAGGGGGGGATAGCTCTGTCTCTTTGTAGGGCAGGGCAGGTCTGTTCCTTTTCCTAAGTGGAACCACAGGGTCATGTCAGGGGCTGGAAACTTGGCTCTAGTCATCCCTCTTAAAGAGCCAAAGGGCACTTGACATGTGTGCTTCCAATAGGCAAGGAGAAAATCAATTTAGTGTTAAGTGTTTATCCTTCAGATTCAAATAGCACAGAAGACCGTGATGATGAGTATACTGAGCCAGGGCATGAGGCCTCCCACTGAAAACCCAGGTCACCCAGGTCTCAAGAAAGCAAAGAAGCAAGACACTGACCATGAGACAGAACAGGAAAAATGCCTGGTCAGAAAGACTAAGGCAACATATTGAAAATCACATTCTGTTAGCAAGCAGGCTGGGTGGCCTGGGGTGGGTTGCTTATTGTCGATACAAAATTTTTATCAATTATTTTTATCACCAAGCAAGCGAGGAATTGGTTTTCTAAATGTTTTGCGTATCTAAATGTACTCACTTGGGAGGCGTGTGTCATAGGAACAGAGTGATCTTAGAGATTAAAATGAGTGCTTGAAGCTTAGATCTCATTTTCACCTCTCTTGGTCTTATAAGATGCTCATTTAGTTTTTCCTCTTCAAGAGATTAAAAAACCTGGTAGTCAATAAAAGAAGAAAAATAAAACAAACTTTCATATCTTTTTAATCGCTTGTCAGGTGTAGCCCCTTGGTTGAATCTCATATGGTTTTTCATTTCATTTGCATGGGGTTTAAAGTCTGCTTCAAGCACCGTGTGGTTGCATAGATTTATGCAGATTCTTTGTTGAACAAGTAGGTTGGGCTTCAGGGGATGAGTAGAGGCAGAAAAGCAGATATATTCAATAGTCCAACTGCTCACTGTGATGGGAGCCTGTGTTAACCTGGAGGAATGGGCACCTTTTCCTGTTTTACACAAAGGTGCTCAAAGAGCCAGGAAGTAGCTGAAATTGCTCCTAAGATCTCTGGTACTATGCTAACCTTGAGACATGCCTAGACACTGATTTATGTGTACACTTAGCTGGTTTATAAATGCTTCCAGTGGTGGTCTGGGGAGTTTTCAGATTTATGGGAACACTCTACACTTTACCCTGAATGCCTTGCACTTGATGTGATGGCAATGTTCGTCACTAGGAGCTGTTTTGTGTATAGCCCACATTTTAGCCTTTTGAAGTTTAGAAGGTTATAGTTTAAGGAAAGCAGACAGTGTATTGTTTGGTGTCTCACAAATAAACATGAAGGGCTTAGATGCATAAACCCTGAAAATGGAAGAAAGCCTTTTAGGTCTAAGCAAGGGGAAAGGCAGTGATGGGGGCAGATGGTTGTCTGTGTTTGGATGGCATCGTGAGCTCCTTGAATGCTTCGGAGAAAAGCAGGTAGAAATGATAGGAACTAAGTTTTAGTATATTCTTAAGTAGCCTGAGCTACTTAAGGACGTGTTTGATTCCGTTAATCTGAAGAACCGAAAGCTATCAGAAGTTCTGGCGTCCGAGCATGCCTTCTGCTAGAGTGCTGGACCACTTGGGGAAATGTGGCACTCTGGCATCAAAGAGGACTTGCCTTCATGGGAAGGCCATTACTGCCCATTAATGATGCAGAGAGGGATCAATTAACAAGAAGTGGTAGGGACTTGGAAAGCCAAGTTTCCCCGTCTGTAGGGAAGGGCTGCTACTCAGCCTGAGGGGATTTTCTTTCTCTCTTTCTTTTTTCTTCAGAAAAGCAAAAGTGAAGCTCCAGTGTTCTTTGGACTTTTTAAAGAAAAAGCCAAAGATATCCTGACTATTGAACATGTCTTCTTGTTATATTCCAAAGAGTGGAAATGTTTCCATTAGAGATTTATTGTCAATTATTAACCTCTAGAATATGTACCTCTCCA
>NC_022021.1:55022689-55026666 GCF_000317375.1 Microtus ochrogaster
GTATGTTTGCATATGTGCTCTGACATTATCCATTATCTTAAGATAATGCACTGCTCTGATCGTGATCTCTCCACCCACCTGTCTTTGGAGCATAGACTGGCCTGATCATTTGAGTGACGTACAATGCATAAAGTTTCACAAGCTTCTGAGGCCAGGCTGCAAGCTTCTTCAGACTCTACAGTGCAGTCCTTGGGGTGGACTTGCTAAGGGGTTTGGAGTTGGCATTGAAGAGTGTAGAGGGAAGGAATCTTGTGTTTCTGCTTTTTTTTTGGGGGGGGGGAAGGCTCTTCTGTGAAATGCTGGTTTTGGACTGTGGGGCTGTGTGAAATGAGGAGCTTTAATCTACATTTCTGAGAAGAAATGAGAACCTTCTTGATACAAGTGCCACCTGTTCTAGCGGTTGAGCACAAATGGCTCTTTGCCAAGTCAAGAGCACATTTAGGCAAATTTTAATCAAGCTGGCATCTCAAGGAAACGGCAAATGCGTGGCTCATAAAGTTTATCCCTTTTTCTTGAGGAAAAAAATGACATTTTACTGGTCCCATGCAAGAAAACCTTTTAAAGTTTTACAAAAGTCTATTAGTGTCAGAATAAAACATGTCACCAAGTTCAATACTAGTTTCTAATGGCATTTAATGTTTTATATTTTATGCTGTATTTTGGTACAAATAATTCAATGGTTTAAAACGGAGCTGGTAATTTTTCCATTGCCTCGCTAAAGAAATGTATAAGGTTTCACAACCTTCTGAGGCAATGTTGCACGCCTCTCCTCATTTTTACATACCCAGTGTAATTGCTAGGCCATTGGCAATAAAGCCCACAGTCTCTCCTTGTCAGACTCCCCTTCCTCTTTTACAGAAGACAGTTGTCTTCTGGGAGATCCTGGCTTGAATAACTCTTGGCTCCCACATAGTGAGACTTCAGGAATTAGTAGCTCAGAGGGACAGCAACCTGGGTGGCTATTTCTAACTGGTAAGTGCTAGTGGTAAGGGTGTTTTAGGTAGCAGCAAGTATGAGCATCAGCACCTAAGAAGAGGCTGGGACTCAGGGGTTCCCTGCCTCAAACTCAGAAAGATCTCCCAGTGCTTTCCTCATAGAATGGCAGAAGTACAGGTCTGAGCAATCCTGCCTGATGTTTGGGGTGACACTTGCACAATTCTAAGCTAATTCCATTTTTCTATGTAACACTGATCAGTGGCTTCTTGTTGGATTTGGAATAGTGTCTAAGTCTTAACCTTGAAGTATGTGGTTCACCTTGAGTTGCCTCTGTTTTCCTTCTCGACCTTCTCTGGCCCTTTCTCTCCCTAACCCAGGCTAAGCTCTTTGTCACTTTAGGCTCCTTGCTTCCTTTCTCCGAAGTCTCCTTAAAGAGGTCTCTTCTGGTGTCCTCACACCCACCATCATTGGATCCTAACACGCCCTTTTCTCTTCTCTTCCTTGCAGCACTGATATGAACTAATCTTGCATCTGTTTCTCGTTAGAAAACAAGCCTTGGAAAATAAAACCTTTTCTCTGTTGTTTGGGACTGAGGATCTGGCCCAGCCAGTGAAGTCAACTCATGGGCATGAGACCTGAGTGTGATTCTTAGCATCCACCTGAGAAAGTCAGCCAGCCAGGATAGAGGGTGTCGGTTGTCATGGCATCGGGGAGATAGAAACAGGAGGACATTTTCAACTCGTAGCTGAACCATCAGACAGTTGCCAGTTCTGCAGGTTCACACACATACATGTACATACCTACTCCATGAACATACGCACACATTTACACATAGATATGCATGCAAACACACAACTCTCTTGTACTTCATTATTGTTTTCAAAATTAATGATAGCACTTGACATGAGGCCAATGCCTAGAAATGTTTTTTTTCAAAGGCTATGGATCCGGCTCAGTGGTGAAACACTTGACTAGCATGGGTAGACCTCTGGGTTCACAAAAGAGAAAAAATTATTTGTTGAATGGGTTGCGTTTTATTCTGACTGTTTTACTTGCAATGTCGTTTCCTTTCAACTAGAATGTGATTTTGGTATTTTTCAATACAGATGAGGCGGGAATTATAAGGTAGTGAGAACAAAAGGAAAGTTGGGGATGTTGGAAGAAATCACACGATTTAAGCAGTAAATTACAAGAATGACCTTGAAAAGACTGAAATGCAGACACTTGAAAGTCAGACTCTCATGATTATGCAGTGTTAATGCTCTTGTGTAGATCACACAGACCTAAAGCTTTACCTTCGTAATTGTAACAAGAATGGAAAGGCTGGTAACAGTGTTTCACAGAATGTTACACACAGTGAACTTCATGTTTGCTTTGAGACCATCTGCTTGGCTGGTAAATGCTTTTCTGATCAAAAGTGAGCCTTTCATTTATAACAATCACCAACCAATGACAGAGTCCATCACATCAGTTCTTTTACTTTTTGGGAAAATTTTTTTTATACAATATAAAATTATGTTTCCCCTCCTCTAGTTCCTCTCAGATCCTTCCTACCTCCCTACTCTCTCAACTTCATTTTCTTTTTCTCTGTCTTTAAAAAGCACAATCAAACAAACAAAAACCCAAGAATAGCATGCACATAAAAAAATCAAATCCAAAATATACAAGCATAAGATCAATTAAGAAAAAAAAATCTCAAACAAAGCAAAAAGATAGAAAAAGTCTCTATAAAAATACCTTTGGATTGTGTGTTCACCAACTACTCTTGGGCATGGGACCTACCCCAAAATGTGGTTAATATGCTCATTGAGGCTCCATTGGAAAAAACTAATTTTTGCTTTGCCAGTGGGTGTCAACTGCAGATAGTGTCTTAGTTGGGGATGGGAATCTGTGTCCACTTCCCTCTCTCAGTGCTGGGACCTTGTAGGGCTTGAACCTGTGGAAGCCTGGTGCATGCTGCCGTAGTCTTTGTGAGTTTATCATTTCTTAAAAAGGAAACTTCTTGGGTCAGGCAGTTTGCTCAGTGGATGATAGCACTTTCTACTCCAAGTGCAGAAGATTGGAGTTCCAGCATTCACATTGGGTAGCCTGCAACTACCTGGAGCTCCAACTTCAGATCTGATCTTCTTTGAACTCCATAGTCTCCTGTACTCACAAATGCGTGTACCCCTCAAACACATAATTATAAATAAAATAATAAATGATCTTAAAAAAGAAAGAGGAACTTTCCCCTTATACTAAGATATATTGTGATGGTTCATATGTTTTTTTTTTAATAGATGGCCCATTGGATAACAAGGCCAACAAAATTAATCTTTAAATACAAAGCAAGGTATCCAATGGAGACATGTTCTTTTCTGAATAGAAATGGAGGAGGAGTGGATGGGGACTAGAGGGGAGGTGGGAAGGGGAGGACTAGGAGGGCAGGAGGTAGGTGAAACTGTAGCCAGGATGTAAAATAAATAAAAATATAAATTTATTAAAAAAAGAAAGAACAAGAAAAAATATCTCTGTGTATCCTAAGCCATGCAGCAAGAGCTGCTGCACAGAGTTGATGGGGTTTGAATTAATGCAGTAAATAATTTGCTAAGGATTAAAGCTCATTAATCATCATCCTTTTTGCTACCACGTGAAAGAACAATTATTCTGTCAAATCAAATGCTACCTACTGACAGAAATAAACAAAAATCCAAAGCCTTATAAATACAGTTGGACATTCTCAGATTCCCACGAGATGCTGAGTCATCTGACCAGCCATTCGTTTCATGGTCGGAAGCAAAGGAAGAAAACAGGTTTCTGTGGTTAAGAGGTCCGTCTCAGTGCCATTGCATACTTGCAGGCCACACACCAGAAAGGTCTCCGGGCAATGTGGGGTTAATTTCACATTTCTTGTGATATCCTTAACAAAGTGTGTATTGCATGCTTCTGGGGTATAAGTTTCTTTCTTTTCCTCTCTATTCCCAGCATGACTGAAATCATTAAGAAGAGCAAATTTTATTTATTTATTTATTTATTTATTTATTTATTTATTTATTTATTTA
>NC_022021.1:55026766-55031976 GCF_000317375.1 Microtus ochrogaster
TTATTGTGTATCCAGTGTTCTGCCTGCAGGCCAGAAGAGGGCACCAGAACTCATTATAGATGGTGTGAGCCACCATGTGGTTGCTGGGTATTGAACTCCCGTCTTCTGGAAGAGCAGTCAGTGGTCTTAACCGCTGAGCCATCTCTCCAAACCCAGACCCCAAACTTTTTGTTTTGTTTTGTTTTGTTTTATTTTTCAAGATAAGGTTATTCTGTAGCTTTGGAGTCTGTTCTGGGACTTTCTCTGTAGACTACGCTAGCCCCAAACTTACAGAGATCCACTTGTCTCTGGTTCCTAAATGCTGGGATTAAAGGCGTGTGCCACCACTGCCTGGCACAGAATTTTAGGTGTCTTTGGAACTGTGAAACATATAGGAGAAGGGTGTTAACAGAGGGGCAGTCAGCTGGGAGAGGGGGTGCTGATAGAGAAGGACACACAGCATTGTGTTAGGGGGACACAGCATTGTGTTAGGGGGACACAGCATTGTGTTAGGGGGACACAGCATTGTGTTAGGGGGACACAGCATTGGGTTAGGGTAGGCAAACTCAGTATCTATCAGTCTGGACTGTGATAGAGTCCTAGTTTGCTCTATTTTGAAGAAGTTTTAGAAGTTTGCAGTTTAATTCACTTCATTAGTTTGCATGGTCTAACATGTGCTGCAGTAATAGTCAATTAACAGTACAACTCATGCTGTGTTTCACTTGTGGGTCGTTGGGTGTTATGCCTGATGGTGTCTTTCAGGGGCATTGGTAGGACAACTACCATCTTGAATTTTGGTGATTACCATCTTGAGGGAAAAGTAAACTTTAAGGTAGTTAAGAGAGCTGAAATGGCACATGGAATTTGAACTCAAATCTCCTTAGGCATGACCGGCATGACCAATAGGCAGGTCTCAAAGTGCAACTAAGAACAGACTTAGTGACATTCACTTGGCACTTAATCTGCTTGTTTGAGATACTGATTGATTTTTCTGAGTGTAGAGCATGTGTTGGATCATTCAAACCATAAAATTGACAGATCTAGGATCATCTGGGATGAGATTCATCAGATAGAAATATCCAGATCAGGTTGAACTCATGGATATGTCTGTAGGAGATTGTCTTAACTGTTCATGTACTGACTCTGGGCCATACCATTTCATAGGCTGGCCCTGGATTATGTAAGAGTAGAGGAAATGAGCTTGGTGCTGGGCAAGCAATCAAGCAAGGCATGAAGCAGCCATGAATGCATTCTCTCTTGGCTTTTGGCTGTGGGTGTGATGATTTAAACTCCTGCTTTGACTTGCCTGCAATTCCAACAGACCATGAACTGGAATTGTGAATCAAATAAACACTTCTTCCTCCTCAAAGTTGCTTTTGGTCAGGGTGCTTTATCACAGCAACAAAAATAAAGCTAGGCTGTTGTGGAATATTCGTTTCAAATGTGTTACATTCAATTATGCTGTGGGATATTTTCTTAATAGTGCAAAATGTGCTGCATTCTTTTACACTGTGAAGCTGTATTACTTTGCCTGTGCAAAGTACCTATTGATCTAATAAAGAGCTGAATGGCCAAGAGCTAGGCAGGAGAGAGGGATAGGTGGGTCTGCCAGGCAGAGAGAATAAATAGGAGGAGAAATCTAGGCTGGAGAAAGAAGAGGGAGGAGTTGAGGAAAGGGGGAGAAGAGGATGCCAGGGGCCAGCCACCTAGTCACACAGCCAGCCACAGAGTAAGAAGGAAAGGAAGATATATAGAATAAAGAGAGGTAAAAAGCTCAGAGGCAAATTGTAGTTAAAGGGAAATGGGATAATTTAAGTTAGAAAAGCTAGCTAGAAACAAGCCAAGCTAAGACCAAACATTCATAAATAAGAATAAGTCTCCATGCATTTTTGGGGGGAGCTGGATGGCAGGTCCACCAAAAGTACAAAAACCAACTACACTAGACCCTGAGGATAATTTGGATATCAGAAGATGCCTTTTCTCTATTATTTAAAATTACAATCTATTTATTTAATTATGATTTTATTTTTACTTAAAGAATTTTATATATGAATTACTATATGACATTGCTTCCAGTTCTTCGAGTGTCCCTCTTATGCCCGCTCAAATTCATGACCAATTATTCTTTAGCACCCACACAAACACACACACACAACACATGCATACACACACATATGTATTTTGTATGTGTACATTTATAAATGTTACCGGTAGAGATGATTTAGTATTGCTCATATGTGTTTAGTGCAGACCTCTGGGTCAGTACTGGTTAAACTATCACGAGGTTCATCTCTGGATGAGAATAATTCTCTACTCTCAGCAGCCACCATCTGTTGCTCTTCTAGGGGCTAAGCCTTGTGGACATTCCTCCACCTACAGTGGCATGCTCTTTGGTTTTTATCATCTTTATGTCTTGTTTAGATAATTATATTGTTGACATTTTCTGGATACAACTTCCCTGTCATATATGGAAGATCTTGCAATAGATGTCCCTTCCTGGACCTCTGGCTCTTAGAATCATCCTGATCCCTCTTCCACAGTATTCTCATAGCCCTATGCTGTATTGTATTGTGTTGTGTTGTATTTTAGCCTTATGTAGTAGTTGTATTGTAGATGCATCAGTTAGGGCTTGGCACCCTGTAGTTGATTCTTCTCTACATTTTGATGAGGTGAAGTTTTCTGTAGTGGTCTCTGCTCCTAAAATAAGCTTCTTATGAGGAATGTGAGCTACACTTACGTTTGGGTATAAGGATAGGTATTTAGAATGCAGTTGCAGAGTTTACTAGTTTAGTGAAGTGACACTAGGTACTCTTCCACTAGGGTCCACGGCTTTACCAGCCACCAATAGTTGACTGGGTTTACCAGGAATCAAGTCCTGTTTATCCTGTTTATCCTTAAGTCTAATCAGATGGCTACTGGTTACCTAATGATACAAGTGCCATTATTGCACCTTTAGGGATATTGTGCTGAGCTGGATATTGCTGTTGTTTGTAGACGTTCCAGCTGGGTAGAACTGTCGATTGTTTTTTCTCCCCTGGCGGCATGGATGGCTTCTCCCACACTATGCTAGTTCTCAGGCTTCCAGGTCACTTCCAGGTCAATTCCTCCAAGTCCTGTGTCTCAGATGCACGATGTCTTCAGCTATAGAGGCTCCATTTCTGGGAGGAAACCAGGGGCAATGGAAATAGTCTATCAATGGTGTGTGTTCTTTTTCATTTTTGGATTCTAGCTCTGGATCCTTACATGTGAGCCTATCACCTGGAGTCACAGCAGATCAGAAGAGTGACAAGTAACCATGCGTCAGGAAGAGAGAACGGGCTCTAGAGGAGGGGAATAGGGGGGCACAGCTGTGACGGAAAGGGAAATAAGAAAGGTGGGGGGAGACTTACCTAGAAGAAGGGAGGGGGAGCAACACGGAAGGACAGAGAGGCAAGGAGACAGAAAAAAAGACAAAGATAGTTGAAGAAGCCATAGAAAATCATATTATTTTATGTTTATCTAAAATTGCACACATATGTGTGTATACAAAAATATACTTATATATGTGTATGTATACATGGACATATGTGAGTGTGTGTGTAATAAGTTATGTATGAAGTTATGCCACTTGGGGTGATAATGTTCTCCCAAATCCATAGACTATCTAATAAAAAATTCCAAGGTCAGGCATGGAAACCTTTTTTTTTCCAAGTTGGTGGTCAGAAGACTCCAAGAGACTCCCCGAAAATATGATTTATTCTCAATCTAATTTTCATCAATGCTTGGTTAACTTGGTTGGATACACATGTAGGTTATTATTGATTTACTGACCAATGCAGCAATTCCTTTGTCAACTGATCATTTATGGGGAATATACTATGTACTTCATATGCTAACTGCTGTGTTGTGTGAACTTGCTGTGCTATTGTTGTCACTGTGTACCTCCCCCCAGAAATGGGTACCTTCCTCTGCTTTAGGTGCTGTTGAGGTGAATCTACCTCTGTAGGGTCTTGGGCAGCCTAGAGATCATGTTTTCAAACTGTCTAGTATTGGGACTAGTGATGTTGGCCACAGTATTATGAGTTGGTTAGGCCTTTGTGGTCTTTTGCCTAAAGTAAGTTTTACTTCAATGTCAGGAAGTCATAGCCCCCCCCCCCCAAAAAAAAAGCTCTTCATTTATTCTCTACCCATGGCCCTGATTTGGAAACTTGCAGAAACAGTACTGATGCCAATTGCACGTGTGTTGGCTTCTGGGAGAAGCATTGATGTTCAGCACAGTCCCTGTTAGATGACCAAAGGAGACCTGGTATGTCACAGGTGCATAGCATCCTTACATCTAAGCGCAGGTGGATGAAGATGCTAAGTTCTATCTTGTACTCCTTGAGGTTTGCTTCTTCGCATTTTCCTTCCCTGGCTGGGAGGGTTCCCTTCTGCTGCCACAGTTTCTCTGTGGGTGGTGTTAACTTTGCTCTGCACTATTATATGATGGAAGGCAAATCTTCTAAATGAAGATTGGGAGTTACTTTTTAAGTAAAACTTGGTTATCTTTTCTCAGAACTGATTAAGTATCAGTTGAACGTGGAAATTCTATATATGTAGTTTCTTTCCAGATTGGTGGCTTTAGCATAAGGCTTACTGAGGGTGGTTCCACTCTGCTCAAATCTGAATTTGGGACTTTTGGTCACAAAAGGCTTCACGGCTTTGTTTGAAGAAAATATGAGATGATTATGCTTGTAGTATTTGGCTTCAAAAACTCATGTCTTCACCATTTGGTTTTCACGCGAGGCATCTCAAACGCTTCTTATGGTGTTTTCTCCTTGCTCCCAGGTCCCAGATAAAAACTACTAGAAGAGCTCTGTCCCCTAGCAGCAAATCACACACACGTTTGCCGGCAGCCACATACCACTCACCGCCTACCCTCAGATGAACTAAAGGTATCACCAGAGCCTGCAAGGGAAAGTGTGAAGGAAACTTGTCTTGTTAGGTAAGAAAATGTGCGTGGCTTGGAACCAGGGAGGCTGTGTATGTGAGGGTCTGAGCAGGTGAGCAAGGAAGAGAGGGGGAGGGGAAGACGAGAGCGAGGGCTTGCCAAAGGGTTCACAGTCCTGGGGAATGTGAGCTGACTTTGAAGAAAGGTCAGGTCACAGTTTATTAGATTTGTTTGACACACAAGATTGTGACTGCAAAGATTGTAAAGGGTCTGGAGATAATGTTTTAAGAAGTCTTTGGGTAATAAACACTTTCCTCTTCTG
>NC_022021.1:55032076-55035831 GCF_000317375.1 Microtus ochrogaster
TTTTTTGGACAGGGATTCTCTGTAGCTTAAAAGTCTGTCCTGGAACTACCTTTTGTAGACCAGGCTGACCTTGAACTCACAGAGATCCACCTGCCTCTGCCACCAGAGTGCTGGGATTAAAGGCGTGCACCACCACTGCCCAGTTTAGCCAGCTTTTATTAACTTAAACTCTCCCATCTGTCTTTTGTCTCTGGGCTTCTTTTACCTTTGCTTATTTTTGTACATCATTTCTTTCCTTCTTATTCTATATCTGGCTTTGTGGCTGGCCCCTTCTTTTCTTATTCCTCTCTCCCCAGATTTCTCTTCATATTTATTCTCTCTGCCTGCCAGCCCTGCCTATCCTTTCTCCTGCCTCACTATTTGCCATTCAGCTCTTTATTAGACTATCAGGTGTTTTAGGCAGGCAAAGTAACTCTGCTTCACAGAATTAAACAAATACAACATAAAAGAATGAAGCACATTTTGGCATCAGTAAAAAAATATTCCACAGTATAAACAATTGTAACACAACTTCAATTAATATTCCATAAGAAGTTTGCTTTTAAGACTGACTTCTGCTTTTGAAATTTAATTCCCCAATGATGTCTTGGTTTTAATAGTATTCTGCTCAGGCTGCATTGCCAATCAAACTGAGTGTTATCTTCCCTTATATATCTGCTGTATTGCACTTCTCTCCTGGAGGAAGACATGCGCTATGTTCAGCCCTTAAACTAGAAGCTGTGGTGGTGTCTCCACTACTGGATCTCCATGTAGTATGTGCACAATTAAAGTCTTTTAAAAAGTTCTATTTATTTATGTTTGTGTGTATGTGTATGTATGTGTGTGTGTGTGACACAAATGCACACACATACACAGATGCCATGTTGCACAGCATGTTAGGTCAGAGGTCAGAGAGCCATGTAAGGGGTCAGTCATTGCTTTCCACCTTGGTTGAGACAGGGACTTTAAAAAAAATTGTTTCCTGCTAAATTTGCCCCACTAGCTGGCCTGGAAGCTTCCAGAGGCACTGTTTCCACTCCATCTTGCAGAAGAGCCCTGGTATTGTAGTTATACTACCAATAGCTCTTTGTGTCATGGGGACATGAATTCAGGTCCTCACCCGTGTGCCTCACTAAGTCATCTCTCCAGACCTCAGTTGAAATCCTTTGATTCATTGCTTTGGCTCAGTGAGTCCTGACCTCAGACACCCCCCAAAAGGAGGATGCAAATCTCTAGCAGTTTGTTGTTCTATAGTGAAATTACCTAATAATCTCATCAAATATATCTTGTTTGCTAGTGTTTCACTTCATTTAATTCTTTCATTAAAAAAAACCTTTGTTGGTTAAACCACTTTTATTGCATTTACTTATTGTGTGTGTGCATGTTTGTGGGATGAGTATGTGTGCGTTTGTGCGTGTGCGCCGTGGCATGTACATAGAAGTCAGAGGACAATAAGCTCCAATTACATTACTTCTTTCCTTTATCTATGTGGTATCCAGAGATGGAATTCAGATGGTCAGGTTTGGTAACAAGCACTTTAACTCACTGTACCATCCTCCTGGTCCAGACTATTTATTCTTTTCTTATTTAAACAATGCACAAAATATTTATATAGTTCACTATTTCGTATCACATCTAAAAATTGAAATGAATTAAACTTGATATTAAATAATATACAAAATGAACGCCTGGATTTTGTCTAAGTATGCTGGCATTTTATATTAGTAAATGTCATGTGACTGGTAGATGGCTCAGGCCTTGGTGAGGCATGTCTGTGCTAACATGGTAGCTGGCTCAGGCCCTCGTGTGTCAGGTCTGTGTCACCATGCTTATTTAGGTTGGGGAAGATGGAAAGCTTTGTGTCAGTTGCTGCAGAAGTGCTGTTTGCCAAGAGAAACACTTGGTAGCACCTAGTGAATACTTTATCAGAATGAGAGATGTTCTCTTGGGTTAGCATAACTTTAAAATGTGTCTGATATAGACAACTAAAATAAGATCATTGACCAATGCCTTTGCCATCTGTCTACACTGATGAAAGGATTCAAAGGCTGAATAATTCATGAGAAACTGCTATAAAAGTAAAAGCTATAGTACATTGGTTCTCAACCTGTGGGTCGTGACCCCTTTGGGGGCCAAACAATTCTTTTACAGGGGTCACCTATATAGGCAGAGGCTGCTTGTTCATTTTCCGGCTGCCCAGATGTGAAAAAATCACACAGAAACTGTATTAATTGCAATACTGTTTTGCCAATAGCTTAAGCACACTTGTAGCTAGCTCTTACATCTTAAATTAACCCATTTCTATTATTTTATATTTTACAAACAGATTTGTGGTTTACCAATAAGGTTCCATCTGGCATCTGTCTTCTTCGGCGACTACATAGCTTCTCTGTGACTCTTTCTACATCTCTGTTTGGATTTCCCACCTGGCTTTACTCTGTTAAGCCATTGTCTGAAAGTAGCTTCTTTATTAACCAATGCCAATAAAAGATATTCACAATATACAGAAGAGAATACCACATCACACCTAAGACCATCAGAAATATCAGATACTTACATTATTATTCATAAGTGTAGCAAATTACAGTTATGAAGTAGCAATGAAACTAACTTCATGGTTGGGGATTACCAAGACATGAGAAACTCTACTAAAGGGTATTAGGATGGTTGAGAACCACTGCTCTAGAAAGATGAAGAGAGAGGAATTGATGATTTGCATGTTTTTTTTCATTGCCTGGGAGTGAGCAGTGTGGTAACTCGACTTTAGTGAGTTGCTCATCTTCTTTGAGAGAGTAGCACCCTGGCTACTCCTTGACCCTCATTCCCATCCATGCATCCTGGAGCCTCATTTCCATGTTCCTGGGAAGTAGACCAAGCAGTGCCTTGGTGCAACATGGGAGTGATGTGTGTGGGCTCCATTGCCAGACTGCTTGACTTGGATCCCCACCTGACCACATGCTACACAGGCAGGTGACTGCCGAACTCTCAGTGCCTCGGGGTTTTAATTTCTAAAACAGACCTATCTCACAGAGTTGTGAGGATTACTTGACATTATATATACTTACGGTCAGGATACTTCAGCTACCAATAATAACAAACAGTGTGTGTGGCCTTGAATACTGAACATACATAGTAAAAATGTGTATGATTGGCCACCTGGGATTCAGTATGGAAGGACTTAATCAGAAATAATAGATGAAGAAAAAGATGTTGTTATTCCTTTTATTGCTACTGTTTCTATTGCTGTCATCACCAAGAAAAGGGGATGCGTTTCTATATTTGCTGTAGCTCCTGCTCCACATACACAGTGATTAAAGCCACAGCTGTCATCTTCTGGTGCTTGTGTTTATCAGATGTTTCTGTTCTCACCTCAACAGTGTTGAGAAGTCAAGAACCAGGACTGTAATACAAATTCTAAGTTGAAAGTTACGTCAGATTGTACACTCTGAAATCTATCTGGCTTGGCCTCAAAATAATATAGGGATCAGACATTAATCCCAGGATGATATAATTTTTTAATGAATTGAAATTGCAGCTAATGGAAAGGTGACTATAAAGATTAGTGAATGTGGAAAGAAGACATGGCATAGATTATTCGTAATGGGTATCACAAGAGCAAGTGCAAATTTTTTTTTAAACAAAGACAAACAGCCTATAAGCTATGCAGTTTAAAAATGAATTCACAGGGGCTGGAGAGATGGCTCAGTGGTTAAGAGCATTGCCTGCTCTTCCAAAGGTCCTGAGTTCAATTCCCAGCAACCACATGGTGGCTCACA
>NC_022021.1:55035961-55040308 GCF_000317375.1 Microtus ochrogaster
AAATTCAAACAAGCATTTCACAGTGGAAGCTTATGAGGATAGCCTTCTAATATAAACTGTAATTCTTTGAGGCAGGAACACGAGGAAATACAGTTTTTAGGGCCCCATCTCAAATAGGGCCTAGCACCAACCTGTGATTCCAGTTCTTCTTCTTTTTTCCCCATTTATTCCTTTTTCTTTCTCTACTAGTACTGGTAAGCCACATCTGTCCTCCCAGACCCCTTCCTCACCCTGTCTCTCTGCATTCCCTGTGGATGAACTCAAATCTGTGAAATCTTCTTCTTTCCTCCTGCTTTCTGCTAGCAAGTACTTTTACTTTGTCAAGGTTGCGTTTTCTTAAACTTTAAAAGCATCGTAGGTGAATTTGTGATACTGGGAACTGGTAGTTATGGTGATAGATGTGGGCATTCAGTTCCATAGCCATGAGCCAGCAGAGTGGCACCGTGATAGAGTACAGAGAGACACTGACAGCATGGCCAGACAGCTCGCATCAAGATGCCAATTTCTCAGCTCTTTGTTCCTCACAACAGGGCCCTGAGTACTGCACACTTTAGTCATACACGTCTAGAGAACACTAAGTCATGTTGTAATAGGAGCGGCGGGCTGTGTCCTGCCACCAGGCTAGCTTTACCCAAAATAATTACATGGAAGCTGTATTCTTTTAAACACTGCTTGGCCCATTAGCTCTACCCTCTTATTGGCTAGCTCTTACATATTGATCTAACCCATTTCTAATAATCTGTGTAGCCCACGAGGTGGCTTACCAGGGGAGATCTTAACCTGCGTCTGTCTGGAGTGGGAGCATCATGGCAACTGATTGACTAGGCTTCTTTCTCCCAGCATTCTGTTCTGTCTACTCCGCCCACCTAAGGGTTGGCCTATCAAATGGGCCAAGGCAGTTTCTTTATTAAACGAAAGTAACTCCTCCATCAAAGTCAAACAAATGTAATGTGCGGTCTTAACACAGACAGGCTGTCCAGTCACTCCTTTCCATTCATTCATTTATTGAGAATTTCCAATAGTAATATATCTATGTATCTATCTTATATATAAGATAAACATTTATATCTGTCTATATCTATCTTATATATAAGATATATAAATATATCTATCTTATATGTATATAAGTCTCTATCTGTCTATCTATCTATCTATCTATCTATCTATCTATCTATCTATCTACCTACCTATCTTTTTTTGAGACAGTCTTACTACATCCTTGCGGCTGGCCTCAGATTCCCTATGCAGATGTAGACCAGTTTTACCTCAAACTCTTGGTAGTCCTTTTCCCTCTGCCTTCCATGTTTTGGAATTACAAGTGTGTGCCATCCATACCTGGCAAGAAAAATGATTTTTTAAAGTAGAGAAAAAAGAAGGAATACCCGAAACTTCCCAAAGGGAAAGTAGAAGTTAGAAGCCATGGCAGATGGTTCCAGGAAACTACTCTTTACTTTTGCTAGACATTGGACTAGCGATGTTCATAAAAATACCATTTTGGCAATTCTCAAAACTTATAAATTATTTAAAAATAAGCAATGTACACAAGGCAGTGTGTATTTTTAGGATAATACAAGGTAGGCAAATGGGAATTGAAGGAAAGCACAGGCCATCTTAATTAGGCGAAATGTTCCACTTTCATCTTGATAACAAAATGCTCCAGGTTATTTTTGAACCTGTTTCATAAGCATGCCAGTGGAGACGTAACTACCCTGTATGGGTTAGTGAGAACCCTGTTAATATTAATGGGACTGGAACACTAAAGATTCTGGACTGATAAGAGGTAAGAGGTTAGGTAGTGTGGACGGTGACAAGCTTCTCTAAGGTCACCTGATCAGCTAATTTCAGGTCTGTGGGGAGTTTCTCCCCTTTCTCAGAGGAGGATCTCATTCTCAGCCCTTCTTCTGAGAAAACTTTAAGTTCATGAATTGGGGGAAGGTGTTATGGTGGAACAAACAGTTTTAGATTTTTTTGTAGTTAGAACCAGCCTAGAATTCTGGATGAATGTAGGAGGAGGTGAGAGACTGAACGTTGTTTCCCGATGTAGAACAGGTCTCTGCATCTGGATGTGTTCTGGAAGCTCAGGGTTAACCTGAATTCCAAGGAGTTAAAGCACTAATGTGTTAGCTTGTACACACACACACACACACACACACACACACACTAAGTTGTCAGCTGGGAGACTTTGGATAGAGTTCATGTTCACTGTTCAACTAGTCTAGTTGTGGAACCCTTATCCCACTTGGGAGTGCAAAGACTTTTAAGACACAAGATGGCCGAGAAGAGATGGCCCGTCTTCATCTCCTCACCAGAGAAGAAGCAAGGTAACCAGTGTGCATGTCTTTTTTTTTTAAGGTGAGTGACTATGGGAGAATACTGGAGATGGGGCCAGGGGAGGGTAAGAGGGGGAGACAGAGAGATGAACTATAACCCGGGAATATAGCACAGTTAGAGAAACAAATTTCCCTAGCACCTGCCTTGCAGCTCCGCAGTTGGGGAAGGAGTGATCACCTATTGGATGGATAAGGGTCAAAGAGTATCTTACTCTATCGGTGCAGACGCTGGTGATCCTAGCTACTAGCAGCTTCACAGTCCCCATGAACTTGTATCCTGCTTAGATAAGTACCCTGGAATCTGTATATTAGTTGTGCTTTGAGGAAGGATTTCGTCTTATCCCTTAGAAAATGCCCTGGTGTGATAGCCACGAATCATCTTTGAACTGAGTGATTATCGTCATCTTTAGGATTCTCCAAACACTCTGCTACATGGGCTTGTGGGTAGGGGAACTGCCTAGCAGACTTAGCTTGGCTCTGCAGAGTGCCCAGGACATGAGCCCACTGAGTGTTCTGTCTTGTAGGGAAGGGAGCTGTGACATGGAAAGGAGTGGGGGACGTTGCCTTTAGCATCCAAGGAAATAGAGCATTTGCCCTGTGAGACTGAGGATGTGACCATGTATATGTGGAGTTGTATTTCTTCCAAGTCTGAAAACAGGTCCCATGCAGTTCTTGCCTCCCTGGTGCTATGCTGGCATTTGTTACTGACACAGTGCAGAGGGAACACTGATCCTACTGCTTGCCTGCCCTCAGGGATATGTTGTGGGAATGTTGAGCGACTCTGATGCTCTAGCTATCCCCCCGCCCCTGCTTGCATGGCCGTGGCAAGGATGGGAGGAGAATGCAACTTTTCCTGTCTATAGACAAGGTTGGACTCTCAGGTTATCTGTCCACACTGCTGAAACAGTACAGAAGGACACCGGGTTCCCGATACCCCTTCACCTGCGCAGCTCTCACTGCCCTCTCTTCTTTGTGATATCCCAATGCCTTTAACGATGGGGGATGGGACCATATTCATATTGCTGCTCTGTCTACATATGCTTGCTAAAGAAGCCTTGAGCAACCGTGGCGCTTGCTACCATCTTACCACCAGAACTGTGCTGAAGCCCAAAAGAGAGGGCGTCCCAGTTAGAACTGTCATCCTTCCAGGGTATGCTTGACCAAAGTAGGACCCAGAGGAGCTTTGTCTAGCACTAGCCAAAGACCTTCTCCTGAGGGTGAACTGTACTGCTAGTGGCAGAGATGAACACAGGGGTTCCTGGTACCATCCCACCTCTATAGTTCTGGCTACCTCCTGATCCCTCTACCTTGTCTGATTTTGTATGCTTTATGCTGTGGTTCCTATCACTATCTCTTCCCATTCAGTCTCTGAGTTTGTAGCACTGACTTCTCAGAAAACAAGTGTCCCAGGCCCCTCACTAAATTTTGAACTGCCAGTGAAAGAGGCTCTTTTAAGTAAGCGAGTTATTTTCAAAATTCCCAAGAGAACCCCTATGATCTGATAGGTGATACCAGTTCTATTTTACAAGTAACTGCCTTGTGAACATCCCACACCCACTGCTGCTCATAGCATGCCTTTTTAAGCTACTAAACAGTACACTCGCATGGTCCAGAGTGGCAGTTGTTCTCTCTGACTTAGATATGATACTCATGGTCATTAATTAGGAAAAAACAACCTACAGAGTGACCATACTATGGTGCCTAGCTGTTAATAAAGCCAACATTGTGTATCAGACTTACATAATAAGAAGTGTTTACAAGAGAAAGTTGCTTATCCCATAATTGTGGTAGTTACTTGACCCATAAGATATGAACATCTCAATATAAGAAAAGAAGAAATACAACAAGATAATAAGACGGTTCCCAAAGAACATGTTCATTCTAGGCAGAGATTTCAAAGAAAGTGTTTGATAAAGAATTTGAAAGAATGGTTACAAGAATGCACAGTAATATTCAAATGAGTCCAAGCAGTTAAATGAAATTAACAATCAGTACAAATAATGAATGAGAAGTCCAG
>NC_022021.1:55040408-55064097 GCF_000317375.1 Microtus ochrogaster
GATTTTGAGAAAGGGTTAGACAGAGACATAAACAAGGAGCTCAGTGAGTCAGGTAAAAATACATCCGAAGGCTCCAACAACAGCTTGATGGAATGGGAGAAACAGGTCTTTAGAAATTTTTCAGTTAGATTTAAAAAAAATAATGAAGAGAGGAACATGATGTTTGGGAGCCCATCAAACAAATATCCATGTTTTTGAATACCTGCATAGAAAGAAATCTCTAACAGGACAGAAAAACTGTTCAATAAAATAATTTCAGAAAATTTTCAAATTCTTGAAAACTTTCCAAAGTATGAGAATAATTTGGATATCATGAAGAAGAGGCTAGGACCCTAAATAACAAGGCTAGGAAAGACATTCAACATGGCTTATTAGAAACTTCTAAAAGTTCAAGGCACACTTTTAAAAAGAGTTTAAAATATCCAAGAGGAAAAGTGTCAAGTCACATTTAAGGATATCTCCACTAATGCAGCAATAGATTCCTCAGGGGAAACCCTTGGAATTAAGTTTTCCAAGTCTAGAAGAAAGTAACTGCAAACCTAGCATTGTATTTTCTCTTCTGTCGCTGAGATGGAAATAGTTTAACCAAAGCAACTTGGGTAGGGAAGGTTTTATTGGCTCATAGCTTGAGGTTATAGTCCGTTTTTATTACAAGAAGGTCACAGTGACAGGACCTTGAAGCAGCTAGCCACATCCCGGCCAGAATTGGAAAGTGGATCAGTGAATGAGTGATACTGCTCAGCTCACTTTCCTCACTTACATTCCAGGATCCTAGGTAGGACATGACCGATAGGGGACAGGTCTTTGAACTTCAATTAATGCCATCATTATAATTACCCAGGCATGGCCAGAGAGAGGCCTTTCTCCCACTGATTCTGTCAAGTTGACAGTTAACATTAACCACCGCGCCAATAGTACTACACCCAGCAAGATGTATTTCAGAAAGAAAGGCAAAATAGGACATTTTTAAGACAGGAGAAACCTGAAATGAATCAAGACCACTAGATGGGATTTACAGAAGATGCTTAAAGGAGTGCCACATCCCGAAGAGAAATAAGATACATCTATCTATCTATCTATCTATCTATCTATCTATCTATCTATCTATCTATCATCTATCTATTTATCTAAATATATAGATATGAAAAAGTAGACAAAAACTACAAAGAGCAAAGAGATCAATTCAACAGGAAGATATACAGTTTCAAGCTTAAGTAAATACTAAATTTTTATATAGCCATTGATGGGGACACCTACTTTTAAATCATATTGGCATATGTCAACTTCACAAAAATGATTAGTTTCATCATTATATATGTACACATATACGTATACACACATATATACTATATATAGTAATTTGGTTATAGTTATCTCTCCAGGGCCCTTCTTGTCACCTCCTTTCCCTTCTACATGCTACCTTCTTTCTAAATTATCCTCTATCTACATTGGTGCTTTTCAAAGTATGTAGAAGACACATTTAAAGTAAAATGTCTAATCTGTTTTCTGAGTATGGCTTACGTTGCTTCACAGAATTGTCATTAGTTCTATCAGTGTCCTGGCAAATGCCATGATTTCCTTATTCTGTATGGCTGACTGAGCCTCCATTATATGCACACACTAAAATTTCTTTATCCATCTATCATTTGATGAGCAGATGGACTTTTTACATAAGCTCGAAACTGTTAATAGTTAATGCTGTAATCAGAATGGGTAAGCAGTTATCTCTAGTGCATGCTGGCTTTGATTCCTTCATGATTATACTTAGCAGCATTGTATAGGTGTGTATAATATGATAATTCTATTTTTAGTTACTATGGTACTGGGTCGATTAATTTACACTCCTGCCAATACCATATAATAGGTAACATTTCTCTCACAATATCACCACCATCTGTTGTTTGTTTCCTTAATAGCAATTCTGGTTGGAGTGAGAGAAACTCTCAGCACTGTTTTTAAAAGTATAATATTTTTGTTTACTCTCTGAGCTCGTCATAGATGTATATAATGCATTTTGATCTTATCTTCCACTCCCTTCAAAAAATCATCCCAGATCCCTCCAAAGTCAATCTCCCCAGCTCATATTCTCTTTTTGAAATATTTTTATAATCTATTGAGTCCAGGTAGTTCTTCCCACATGTGGATCAATGTGTGGTAACCCACAGGAGCATGGCAACATACAAGGGACTATACCCTTAAATAAAGTGACTGTCCCTCCACTAGCAGCTGCCAGCTGCTAATAGCATTTCTTTTTTTTTCTTCTCAGATCACGCTTTACTGGAGTGCACTTGATTGAGAGAGAGCATGAAGCGAAGGGGGAAGAGAGGGGCAGAAAGCGAGGGAGAGCAAGAGAGAGAGAGGGCGAGAGAGAGGAGAGAGAGGCGAGAGAGGTGAGACGAGAGACACGAGAGGGAGGAGAGGGACGAAAGAGGCGAGAGCTGCCAATAGCATTTCAGTTAGGGTTGAGGGCTCTGAGCCACTCCCCGGTCTGTGCTAGAATATGAAATCTAAGTAGAATGCAACTTTTGCACCCGTGGGTATATCCTGCCAAGTCAGTCCTTATGGTCTCTCACAGGGTCACAGCTGGGTCAGACAGCTGGTGACACGTCTCTCCCAGCAGTCTGTATAGCCTTCCAGTACCATGGCATCCAGACATCAGGGAGTGACCTTAGCAGTTCTTGATATTTTTTAATATGGTTAAGTATGGTGAATATTATTTTCATCTGTAATTCGTTTGAGAGCTTTCAATTAATTTCTTATTGAGTTATTTGTTTTTTGGTGTCTTCTTTACTTTTTTGAGTTGTTTGTATGTTCTGGATATTAATCCCCTGTGAGTACACACTTCCAGCAAAGTGTCAGAATAAAACTTTCAACTCAAAGGATTAGTAGCTGCTGCATGGTCTTAATCCTTGTTTTTCTATTCTATTCCCTTGTTCTAAGTGTCTGTTTTCTTGAGAGTGTCACATTGTTTTTGTTACTAAGTCTCTGAGGTATAGCTTGTAGCCATGTGTTGCTACATCTTCTGTATTGTTATTTTTATTGGGATTATTTTGACTATTTAGAGGCTTTTGCACTTCCAAGTGAATTTTAGAATGTTCATCAATTTTCTGATAGTCTTGAGAGTATTTTACAATAAGGATTATATCATATGCAAATAGGGATAATTTGATTTCTCCCTTTCATATTTGTATCACTTTTATTTCTTTCTCATTCACTTATCTCCAGTTAACCCCACCCATTTTCTCCATTTCCTTTTTGATAGCACCTGTGCCCCCTCTCTAATATCCCCCTAAACACGGCCCCTTTAACAAATGGGAAAGAAAGAGGAAAGAACAGAAGACAGGAAACATCTAGTTACAAAATAAAGAAAAATTGTAAATAACATTAGATAAAGATATGAAGATTAGTAGAATTAAAACTTAAGAAACTTTTAAATAAGTAAAACCCATACTAAAAGAGTGAAAAGGAGAAAAAAGCTGGAAAGTTGTTTTCTCTGTCTCCAGTTTTCAGTTTTGCTTGCCTCCCTAGCACAGTAGGCAATGTGCTGTTTTCATAATTTTGAGTCTCCATATGTTCGTGTACTTTCAAAAATTTCTTTTATTCTTGATGGTTAGATCAGCTCTATATGATCAGAAAGGTAAAAGGATATGGTTTTGTTGGTAGTTTGTTAAGACTTGTATTGAAATTAATAGGCTTATTGTAGAGTAAATCGCATTCCTGCAGACCAACACACAGGTCTTGTGGGGATGATAAGGGTACCTGGAATCTACTGTGGTTCTGCTCTCTCCTCCCATCCTGGTTAATGCTGTCTGTGATTGTGGTTTTTGTCTCCTTTCTCCTCCTCCGGGGAGCCAGAATTAGACCTGTGGTCTGTTTTTAACTTTTCTTTGCACAGCCTCTTTCTTTATTTGTATATTTCAGCTCTCTTGACATCTTTGTTGATTCCTGATACTGTTCCTCTCTCTGTTTTTGTTTCCATGGCTCTGAACATTTATAGAGTTGAATGGAGGAAACTATTACTCCCTGTAGCTCAAAATAAACCCTATTATTATATCTGAGGAGAGAGATTTGCATGAATATAATAACAATAGATATCATAAACATCCCACTTTCATCAGTGGAAATATTATTTAGAATAAAAAGCAATCAAAACATGAGAGAAACTATATTACAGATCAAATGAATGTGACAGAAACTTCTAGAACATGCCATCTACCAACTACAGAATACAGGCTCTTTGTAGCAGCATAAGAACCTCACTTTACAATAAACCATATATTAATTACAAAAATGTCTTAACAAATTAAAAACTTCCATTTTGGACCATTTCTGATCATGTAGAATAAAAGTAGAAGTAAAAAAAAAGGTATTTCAAAATTACACAAATATATGGAGACTGAAATTGAAAGGATAATTAAAAACTTTCTTATAACAAATGAAAATTGAAACAAAAATACATCAAAACTCATGGAATACAGCCCAATATGCACTGAGAGATTACAGCAATAAGTCCCAAATTAGGAAGCAAATGTACAAACAAACAACTTAATGATACACCCCAGGAATTTACGAAGTCAAGAACAAATTCAACTCCAAGTTAGTATAAGGAAAGAAATAGCAAAGACCAGTGCAGACAACCTAGGTATAAACACACATGCACATGTGATATGAAAACAGGAGACTATTTGTGCGAAGGAAGCAGGATAGGAAGGATTGGAGAGCCACTCTGAGAATACTTTCTATAAGAGATCACTGCGAAAATACAAAAATCAAAGAAAGAGTTTGTTTTCTCAAACTATTCCGATGAGTTGAAAGATAAGGACTTTCCAAAACCTGTTCTCTGATACTGACATTACAGACATATCTGATGAACAAGTACATCAGAAACATCATTCACTTTGATAAAGTTTATGTTACTCTGGGGATGTAGAGAGATTGTTCAATATATACAAATCAGTACACCCAACACACCACACCAGCAGAAGGAAGGGTAAACATCACGTGATCATCTGAATATTTGATAAAATTTAAGATCTGTTCATGATAAAAGTCCTGAACAAATCAGTTAGAGAAAGATGAGAAAGATCATAGAAGACAAACGTTCAGCCAGTATCATATCAAAAGAAGAGAGGCTGAACTCACCTCTCTAATATCTAGCACAAGACAATGTGTTTACTCCCAGTGTTCTTTATTGGTATACTACCATAACTTTTAGATTGAGCAATTAAGCAAGAAAAGGGGCTAGAAGATACACACAGAGGGAGACTTTTAAACTTTTTGCATGTACAGATAATATTTTTGTGTATAGAAATATCTAAAGATACCACTAAAAGACTATCAGAACTGAAAGATGAATTTTGTAAAAATGTCCTATAGGGAATCAGCAGATAAAAATCAGTAGACTTTGTTACTTATCAGCAGCTAGTCTGTTGAGAAGTCAGTCATGAGACATTACTATTCACAAGTGCTATAAAAATAATACCTTGTAATAGAGTCGATAAAGAACTGAAAGACCATCACAATGAAACACACAAAACCCCATTGAAAGAAAACACAAAGCAGTACAAAGATCTCCCATGTTCACGGATAGGAAGAGTTTATGCTGTTTAAATATTTGCACTTCCCAAAGTGACTTTCAGATTCAGCATAATCCCCATCGAATGGCATTCTTCAAAGAACTAGGAAAGTCAGTCCATACTGTTCTTCCCTATGGCTGAATAACACTCTATTGTATGTATTTGACACTTTCAGACAAATCAATGGAAATACATTGTATAAAATTCTCCAAGCATTAATAAAGTATTTAAAAGGTGTACACAGTAAAAGTTGTCAGAGTGAAGAGAAGCTAAAAAATGAAAGATTACTTAACTGCTTATTTGAAAGATGAATATAGACAGAAAATATAAAGAACTAAAAGGCTTAAAAATTAATCCAATTAAAAATTGGCAAATTATTTGAATAAAAATGTAGTACCCATCTATTGAAAATATGCTCTGTATCATTAGCCACCAGGGAAACACAAGTCACAAAAATAAACTGTCTCACCCTAGTTAGAAATGGCTATTAACAATGCCCTACACCAAAAAAAAAGAAAAGTAAGGGAGAAAGGAAAGGAAGAAAAGCCCTCCAGGGAAAAAGACTGAAAACAAATCTACTGTATGATCCAGCTAGGCTGCTATGGGTGTCTGGCCAGCGGAAATCAATTCAGCACACCGAAGTGCCATCCACGTGCTTACGTTTACTGTGGAACTCTGCAAAAAGCCAAAAGGTGGGATCAGCCTCCGTGCCCCTCAGCAGGTGGCTGTATAAAAGAGAGGTGGGCTATACAAACAACGGAACGTCTCCAGCTGCACAGAAGAGGAGTGGAACCCTATTACTAGCAGCAAACAGATGCAACTGAAGGGTTAAGTGAAATAGGCGAGCTACAGAAAGGTAAATGCCACATGATCGCCCGTTCTCTCTTATGCATGCAAACTGCAAAGTCAACTCGAAAGCAGAGGAGCAACTACTGCCATAGTTTGGAACAACGTGGGGGAAGGGGATGTAGAAAAAACGTGATTGGGTTTGATGAAAGCAGATGACATGTGTAGGTGCAGATTATAACTCAGAATTTGTCAGTGTGTACAATTAGTTATGTATTAGTAAAAAAGTTAAAAGATTTTCCCAGCAAATACTAGTTTATATACAACGAGGTATTTAGCAGACTTTCTTGGACCGCCAGCTCCCAAATCGTGACACAAAGACTTATTATTAGTTATGAATGCTTGGCCTTAGTTTAGGATGTCCCAGTAGCTCTTATAACTTATATTTACCTGTTTCTTTTCAACTACATTTTGGCTCAGGGCGTTTTACCTTTCTTTCATTCCGTATGGCCTACTTTCCTGTTTCCTCCATGTCTAACTGGCTGGACCCAGGAATCTCCTTTTCTTTCTCCCTCCTCTCTCCATTCTCCCTCTGGAGCCTAGATTCCTCCTCTAACTTAGTCCCTCTGCCCACCAGCCCCACCCATCCCTTTACTGCCTAGCTATGGGCTGTTCTTTTTGCTAGATCAAACAGGTGCCTTAGGCAGGCAAAGCAAAACAAATTCAACACATCTTTACCTACTTAAACAAATGCAGCATAAACAAATGTAGCACACCTTTACATAGTTAGACAATTATTCTATTCCACAACTTGGATACATTTTCAGAGTGAGGGGATGGACGCCCATGGTGCCCCTCCTTGGATTTGTCTCCTAAGTCTCCAAGTACCTTAAACATATTTTCATTTTTTTATAGTATTTTAAAAATGCAGTTGTAAGGCCATGGTTGTGTTAAAAAGTTAAGACAAATACAAATAACCACAGCAGACAGATACACTTCTGCAGATGTACTGCCTTGTGACGCTTGTACAGTAAAAACACAGACTAACTTCTGCTGCTTCATCTGCTGTGTATGGCAACGGAGTGATTTCGTGTTTGCTCTTTGTTGGCCTGGGCCCCCGGGGAAGATCTAAGTGCAGGATGTGGCTGTCAGCTCTGCTGGTGACGAAGAAAACAGGAATCTATGACTTGGGATCTGGCTTCTGAAGGTCATGCGAAGGTGAGTGCTAGAACGTAGTAGGTACATGAACCATTTTCTTCCTGCAGGTGTTCAATTCCTCACTGGGGCAAAGCGGTGTGAGCGGCAGCTTCTTGATCCCAGATGTAGGAGAATTTCCCATGGTGGCCCTGTTCTCTCATGAGGCCTGGGGAGCTGCTTCTGAAGGCTCAGCTTAGATGCATTTCTTCAGTTCTCTCCAGTGGAAATCCATTTAATTATTTGTATTAGATGTTTTCTTTCTTAGAACAACAGAAAATATTCTGTCTGCTTTACTTAGATTGTGTCCAATATCCCATCAGGCCAGATCCTTCCTCCTTCGTGTCCCAGTCTGTTACTGAGTTTTATATTACTTCATGGAAAGCTGTTGGAGCACCACTAGAAATAAATACAAATGTTATAATTATAACCCACTCTTTCCCAAAGCTACTACAAAATGCCTGTATGAACCCCGTACCTTCCATCTAATTGATCTAGTGAGAGCCACGGCTCTATCAACTTTGGTTATAAAATGGCCTCTGAATTACACGTTGAAGCCCAGCAAAATTGATTTGCTTGAACTATAAAAGCAAAAGCATACTGAAATGCCAGCTCTCTCTCCCTCTGAACAGATTTACCTTTAGGGTCCTGTCGCTCAACTAGAGACTTAAGCTACCAATATTTGATTTTATCTCTTTCGTGACATCAACCTTCACTTTTGCCCTGCCTGGTCACTTATCCTGCCTTTGAGAGGAGAAGGTGGTAGGGAGGTGGCAAAAATACTTTCTCGGATGATTTAGAGATGAGGGTCAGTGCCAGCATTTTCATGCCTGAGGGACTTGCCTTCCAGTTAGTCTTCAGATAGAAAAAAAAAAAAGTAATGTTATATATCAAACAACCAAATAGACTGGCAAAGGGGATGCTCGCTCTCTTATCCTTGGAGCAAATTTATCTCCTGTAGGAAAATGGTGTGTATTTACTAACGAGGAAGAGTGCTGGAAAAAATCGAGCTTATGAGAATTCAGTTCACAACAGGCATTTAGAGGGGATAAAAGGATTAGGGGGAAGAAAGCTCAGGCAAGGTGAGAAACTGCACTGCTTCTGAATTCACATTCAGCCGCACATCAGGCAGTCAACAAATGGCAGCCCAAATGCATAAAGCTCTCACTGGTTATGACAGGCAGTCTGGGCCTGGCCCAGCTTTTCTGCAAGGTCAACACGGCCCTAGTTTCCTGTTGATGCTGTTATTCATTTTTCAGTGTGTAGCTTTCATGGTCAAGGACAATTTTTGACTTGGAGGAGCTGCTTCTTGGATGTAGTAGCATATGCCCATGTGTCTGGATTCTTAGGTACTCCTGGGGCAGGAGCAGAAGGATCATTTCAGCTTAGGAATCTGGGGTCAGACTGGGCAAAATAGTAAGACTGATCTTTTAAGGGGGTTGGTGGAAGGGAGAGGGGACAGAGAAGAGCAGAGAAAGAGAACCTTTAGATACTGTCTCTTCTTTCCAGGCAGCAGGAAAGCAGAACTTTCTATCCCTGGAGATGAAGAACATCCGTCCTTTCACATCTTTTTGGCCAGAATCTAGTCACATGACTCACTTAGGTACAGGCAAACTTGGGAACTTCTGTCCATTTGGCAAGCAAAAAATGTCTAGGTCAAATTTGAAGTTCTGTTTACAAAGGAAACAGAAAGCGGGCACTCAGGAGACTTCTGTGATATCTGCCACAAAGGCTGAGCTAGGCAAGAAGAATCTATACCAAAGCTGATTCTCTTGACCCTGTGCAGAAGGCCCCTGTAGATAGGAAACCTCTTATACTTATTTTTGAGTGATCTTGAAAGCTGGCGAGAATTCCAGAGAATGTTTCCAAAGCTGGCCAAGTGTATACTCGATGGTATAAGATAGGCCACGGCACCTGAGGCTTTTTCGGCTGCCTGTTGTAGAGTTTAATTGATTGAAACAGGAGCAGGTGTAAGCTGCATTTCGTTGGCACCTAGCCTGTGAACCTTGCAAGACTAACACCCTCAGATAGATGCCTTTGCCAGTTGAAGTTCTTGCAGAGTGCTAAGGGAAAATGTAGCGTGGATTTTTTTTTTTAGTTTGCAAAAATGTTAAGTATATTAAGGTATTTTTAGAGTCACCAATATCTGAATAAATACTTTTGAGCAACACAAACCACAACTAGTATATTTTGTTTGGCCCAAAGATTTTCAGTAAGAAAAAATATGAGCCAATATTTTTAAACAAACACACACACACACACACACACACACACACACACACACACACACACTATTAGATGGCATGACATTACCAGTACTGTACTCCTGAATGCTGACTTCCTTGAGGACTTTTTGGAGCCCAGCAGTGGCTGTCTCTTTGGGCCAGGACCCGCATTCGCTGACTCCCTGATCTGTCTGGCCATCTCTTCATTCATTTATGGAATCTGCCCAACAGGCCTGTGAACTCTGTGACCCTTCTTGCAGAAGGATCAGGAGGTGATAAACTCATGGGGGGTTGTTGGCACGAATGGGCTGTTGTCTGCAAAGGGGCTTGATTCTCTTGCCTGGAGAGACAGGGAAGTCGTTAGTTGAAGCCAGATTGTATAGTCGGGAAGGAAAGAGCTGGACTCTGGGTGAGGGAAGCTGTCGTCTTGTCCAGTGTGAGGTTACTGGAGGTCATCTGTGGAAAGAAATATAACTGTAGCCACAAGTATCTGGAATCTCATCTCTGCAAGTGAATGGACTCCTACTGAGGTCGTGGTTTGCAAAGCTTGAGCTACGATGTGACTGTGGATTATAGCCAGGGTGTTCCAAAACAGATGGATTAAACTTCTTTGGGGCTTATTAATTTATTTACTTTGACATGATATTTGGCCAGGGTAGCATTGTAAGGATGGCGGTCCTAGTAGATGATGTGGTTTGAAGTCCTTTCTGTTAGTCTCCAGGAACGACTTGGTGTCCTAGGTAGGAGACTGATGTGAGCAACTCTCAACCAGAACCTGTGCTCGCTCCGCTTGCTTGGCAGGCTTCTCCCTGACATTGTTATTGGTTTTAATGAAGTAGGCACTACAGTTTTTAAAGAAGCTACACAACTGCTTTGTAAAACATTGTCATCCCCATAGTGTCCTGGCATGTGCAGGTACGCTGTTTCAAACTTTGAAAACTGACTCAGAGCAAAGAAGATGAAGGAACCCTTTAAAGGTGTTATTCGGATGCTTCTCCCTTACACAAGGATCTTAGTGTCAGTGATGGTGGGCAGGGGACTCTAGGAAACGTTGTTCTCATCTTTTGAGGCTTTTATTTAGAAATCCTGTTTCTAAATTCCAGCAAGGGCCCCTTACCTTTTTCCAGGTTAAGCTTGGCTTTGCATTCATGGACTTGGACTTGAAATCTTTTTAGCTTTAGCATCTCAGACCATATGTGTCAGTAGTTTAAAATGGCAGGATCTTTGAATCTGTTGAAAGGTGCAAATAGAAAGAAGGGAAACACAAACTCTTTGCTACCTGGATGACCATGCACAGCCTCTTTGATTTTCCTTAGAGGTTGATAATTGTAAGATCTGGCTTCATTCATCACACCCGAGACAGACTGGACACTTTAATTAACACTAGTGACATATGTTAATTCCATTCTTACAGTCCTATCCTTTGAGTTCTTATTTTTCTCTATTGTATTTTGTTGACTCAAAAATAACCGTAGAGGATTTTCTTCAGGTTAGAGTCATTTTTCTGGCTCTTGAAATTAGATGCTTCCAGTCCTTGGCTTAGGCTACCGATTAGAGTCTGGACACGAGAAAAATAGCAACTTGTTTTTTCCTTAGTGTTAATTGTCATTAGTATTTCTCATAGCTATGTCCTAATGAACTCACCTCTTCTCTGAGGTACTGTGCTCCACTTCATACCAATGGTTAGCTATTGGATTCCAAATTCACTTTGTACTATAGGGTTTTTAACTTGTTGACTTATATGCATTTTGTAAAAAATGTTTGCTTAGAAATAATTACTTGGATCAGCATTATAGCTATTAATATATATTTCTTCTTGGTCTCCAGTTTTAATCTGAACAAAATGTTTCCAGAGAACATTTTCTCTCTCTCCTTCTCTTCTGCTCTCTCAGTCTCCCCAGGGGATCATCACGTAGTCTTCGCCTATGTCTAAAACTTGTTTTGATCCTCCTGCTTCAACCCCCTAAGCGCTAAGACTACAGATGTCTGCTGCCACACCTGCCTGAGGATTTTTACTTTCTTATAGTAGGTAACTTTCCCTTTCTAAAAGATAGTATCTTAGATAATATGTAAAGAGAAAATGAGGTCTTATGTTGTAGAATGTTATTTTAAGATGGGATAC
This sequence comes from Microtus ochrogaster, assembly GCF_000317375.1. Taxonomy (NCBI): domain Eukaryota; kingdom Metazoa; phylum Chordata; class Mammalia; order Rodentia; family Cricetidae; genus Microtus; species Microtus ochrogaster. The sequence goes on from NC_022021.1 coordinate 55,052,312, forward strand.
AGGTGGAACATTTGTTTAATAAGGCAAAGATGTGTTGCATTCTTTTATGTTGCATTTGTTTAACTCTGTGAAACTGTGTTACATTGCCTGTCTAAAACAACGGTTGATCTAATAAAGGGATGAACAGCCAATAGTAAGGCAGGAGAAAGGCTAGGGAGTGCTGGCAAGCAAGCAAAGAGGAGACAGTCATTTTTTTTTCTTCATAAATATGATTACTGTTAAGTTGCCGGTGTTCTGATATTTAGCAGGCAGTACTAATTGGAGTCAATGGGTTGTATTTAAAAGGAAGAGAACACTAGGGTGTGTGAGGGATGTACTAGAGAATAGTCTGGAGGAACGGGAGTGGAAAGTTGGGTGGAGAGGCCATGTATGAAACTGTCGCAGGATATATAAAATATCCCCCTTGCAAAGACAACAGAGAAAATGTTTACACTGGTTCACCATTTTGAAGGTGTCAGTTCCATAACTGGGCCCTTGGCTTTGGGCCTTTGGGGCATCAGATAATAAGAGGAGTATGTTTTGTGGGGCAAAATTTCTCAGCTCCTGGTTAGGAGCAAAAAAGGAAGGGGACAGTGTCTAAGCTCCTATATTCCTCTTAAAGACACGCCCTCGGTGAGCTAAAGCCTTTGCAGCAGGCCTCACCTCACAAAGGTTCCACTGCTCCTCCTTAGCACCACTCTGGTTCCAAGCCTTCGTTGGCCAGGTCTTTGGAGGACATTCAGCATCCGAACTGAAGCACGACTCTTACATTTTTGCCTTTAAAATGTATATTAAGTTTAAAAAGTAATATAAATTCCTTAAAGAGTGTTTGCAGTAGAGAAACAAGCTGAAGGAAAGTGAATAAATGCCATAGACTTCCACAGAGGTTATTAAATTGGAAATTGAATTTCTCAAAATTGGACTTAGCACTGTTTCATGAGACTCTTCATCTCTAATGTATAAATAACCATTTCACCAATGAATGTGTCACAGGTCCCAGGCTATTTCAGAAAATTCCTTTTCTGCTAAAACCAACCCATGTTAAATGGAATGGTTTTGTGTAGACCATTTCTACATTTAGGATTTTTATAATTAAAAAATTAAATGCTTTGAGGTATTAATTTGAGGTAAATGCTAAGAGTTCCTATCGCTGTGAAGAGACACCGTGACCACATCAGTTTTCATAAAGGAAAACACTTAATGGAGGTTCTCTCACAGTTCAGAGGTTTAGTCATTATGGTATGGTGGGAAACAAAGCAGTACGCAAGCAGACATGGTTCTGGAAAAGGAGCTGAGAGTTCCACATTTTGATCCGAAGGCAACAGAAGGGAGTCTCTGTCCACACTGGGTGAAGTTGGGCATAGGAGATCTCAAAGCCCACCCCCATAGTAACACACTTATTCCAACAAGGCCACACCTGCTCCAGCAAGGTCACACCTCCTAATAGTGCCACGCCCTGTGTGCTTTTGGGGGCCAATTGCATTCAAAATACCATGGATAGATTAGTATTTTAATGGACATATTTTGTTTAATATTATTTTTCTGGGTACAAATCTTGTTTCTTAATTCTGTACCTGGCTCTTCTCCACTCTGTGTTTGAGGCACAAGATAAGAAAGGTGGGGGGACTGGGCTCCCCAACACTAAACTTCGATCCATTATTTTTTTCCCTAAGGGTCTCTGTGTTTTCTTAATGAGGGCTGAGAGGGAAGGAGTAAGCTTCTCTGTGGATGTAAGGACAAGTATTTAGAACATAGTTAGGGATTATGCTGGTTAATAAAGTGACTGCCATAGATTCTCCTTCAATACAAGTCACATCATATAGATTCATTGGACTTATGTATTCAGGTGTGTGTGTGTGTGTGTGTGTGTGTGTGTGTGTTTGTGTTTGTAAAACAGTAATTAAAGAAAAAAGAGGCTATTAATGTCAAAGAGAGCAAGAAGAAGGGGCTCGAGGAAGGCTTTGGAAAGAGGAAAGGGAAAAAAAACATGACATAATTATATTATAATCTCTAAAAATATTTTTTCCTCTAAAAAGAAAGTGAAAGGAGAAGAGACAGAAATTGAAAAGTGTGAAGGGTGTTTGGTGAACACTGGAAAGCAACGTTCATATTTCACAGATATAAAAACCAGACCCTGAGATATTGGAAGTGGCTCGGATCTCAAGATTAGTGGCAGAGCTGGGGCCAGGTGATACATACCTCAATTTATGAACATTGCTTAATATCTCACTGTGCTTCATCCCAGCTGTCCAGTGCATTGGGTCCTGCTATGAATATTAGGAAGGTAATTTGCAAAACCAGGGGAAATGGATTGAACAATTTTTCCCGTCATTTTTAGGAGTGGGTGGTAAATAACGGTAATTTGAGATCTTAGAGAACAGTATAGGAATACTTTGCCAAAATTCTACGAGGTGAATAGACAAGGAAAATTGCAGCTTTCCTTCATGCAGATTGCTTTCGGGATGTCAACAGAGTATTTCCTTCAACTTGCGTGAGGATGCTGTGAACAGGGCCCACATCTTCTTTACCTTGTCAGAGCCACTCAGCACCAAGGAGGACGTTTCAGTTCAAATTCTCCCAGAAAGTATAACAGGAATAAGACAGATAAAAAAAAAAAAAAAGACTCATCATTACTATGAACTTTGTGAAAATGGAAAATCCATCCTGGAAAATTCAAAAGCACATTGATACATGCTGCATATTTATTCTCTATTTCTTTGTTCTTCAAAGATTTTTTTTAAGGGAAGAACAGGAGAAGTGGAAGAAGACAATAGTCATCCATTCAAAGTTATTAATTGAGTAAGAAGTGTGGTATTTTACTCAGTGAATAGAAGCATGATTTCCTCCCTAAAAAAACAAGTCAAGTCTTTGAATGGTTTTTAGAAGCACCTCAGCGATTTTTATCATTTATATGGAAATGTGGATTATTCTGGAAAGCAGTTTGGTGACATGTCTCAAACATTTGAACAAATTTACTCCCTTGACTCAATAACTATACTTTTAGAAATTCACTCTGTTTTCGACAGCTAGTATAGGGAAATACCTAGAATACAGTCCTCTTTCTAAAATGATGGCCAGAGAAATATTAGCAACACTTAGAAGCTGGGTATCACCCAAGATAAAAAAAAAAGAAGCACAAGATAAAGTTAAGGGAGGTTTATTTGCTACAGTGTCATGCAACAATTTAACAAGTACAAATGCTTAAATTTATTTAGTAGTAAAGAAAATATAACATAATGTCAAGTTTTCAAAAGATAGAGTCCTAAAATATACAATATTAACTAGGTAAAAATAAATTACTTTTAAGGAAAAAAGAATTGATAGGAATTTTCTCTTAAATATTAATGATTATTTTTATTTTTCATGACATTCTCTTCATTTAGTTTGCAGTTTGACTATTATTATTTTAAGAAACAGTGGTAAATGGGATTTATTTTAAATCTTGGCAAGTTACTACTGTGAGTGAACTGTATCAAATTTTTTGTGGAAATTGTTTCTGAATGCAAATATTCATATTTTATTACTTGATAAATGGCTCCCTCTTCATAGAAAATGTATGGATAGAAACTAAGATAAATTTAAACAAGCACATGCTGTGTGTGATTAAACTCTCTGTGCGCTTTCCTCTTGTTTGGCATTTGGTGTAGGACTGGAGTAGATAGTTCAAGAGAACCACTCTTTTTTTTTTTTGATTTTTATGAACTCTACATTTTTCTCTGCTCCCTTCTCTTCCTCTCCCCTCCCCTTCAAACCTCTCTCAGGGTCCCCATGCTCCCAATTTACTCAGGAGGTCTTGTCTAAAAAGAAGTAGAAAAGTACTTTCTACTTCCCATGTAGATTAGATCTATGTAAGTCTCTCTTAGTGTTCTCATTGTAGTCTAAGTCTCTGGGATTGTAGTTTATAGGCTGTTTTTCTTTGCATTATGTTTAAAAACCACCTATAAGAGTGAGTACATGTGATAATTGTCTTTCCGTGTCTGGGTTACCTCACTCAATGTTTTCTAGCTCCATCCCTTTGCCTGCAAAATTCAAGATGTCATTATTTTTTTCTGCTGTGTAGTACTTCGTTGTGTAAATGTACCACATTTTCCTTATCCATTCTTCAGTCAAGGGGCATTTAGGTTGTTTCCAGGTTCTGGCTTAAGATAAGGTGTGGTTGACTCATTGGATAGTTTATGGGGCAGAGTGCGGGAGCAGTGTCTTATTAGATGAATATGAACTTCCCGAAAAACAAGGATGAAGGTCACCCAAATGCTATTTCTAGCAACTGCTAAGGCTAAGACATCTTTCTGTTCTATAAGGCATTGATATCAGTTACAAAAGCTCCTGACAGTTTCATTCAAATTTAAGGTACTCAGGAAAAATCAAGTGGCCAAACTAATGATTACTGAAGCATATGCTGTGTAGCCTAGCAAATCTCATCTACAAGAGAAAGTTTATGTCCAAGTATTTTGGGGGACGATTGGCATCATGAAATGTATTCAGTAGGTATCATTGTTCATGAAACAATGAGCCAAGAGAAGACCCTTAACAGCCTTCTGACCCTACCAAAGAGAGAGGGATCATTATGCGGTATTCAAAAGTTGCCAAGGGGAACCTATATAAATCCTGGGAGATGCAGATCAAGAAGTCAAGTCACCGCCTCGGATGGTTTTGTGAGGGTACAAGAGATGTCTAAAGAGATGTATTTAGAATGGCATCTGGTATAGACGTGCTCAGTACACATCTCCGTCTGTGTAATCATCATCTTTACTGTCATTGTCATCATTGGTGCCATTTTCAGAATAGCAGCAACTATTTGTAATTATTGTTTACCTGTTGTGAGCCAGAGTACAGTATCTCCCTTTGTCTTCAGTTTCTTGGCTATGCTCCATAGTCATCAACACATGGCTGGTGCTATAGTTAATACTGACTGCAGTGTGGTCTATGATTTTCCCCCTCTCTGTATAAATACCTGCAAAGTTGAGGTTTACTTATTAATTAGGATCTTGAGGGACATTAGGAATGACAAATTAAAAAGAACAGTTATGAATCAGTACTATAATGAATCTTACTGACCCCCTCCCTCATCTTCAGTCAGTACAATGTGAGATGATGTCACAATCCTTGTATGATAAATCGTGTGAGGTGAGCCATGTGGGCGTCCCCTAACTGAAATGGCCCAACTCTAAACTGCGGATCAGAGAGAATGTCTTGTTTCTGACTATATCCTCCTTTCTTCTGGGTCTTGTGGAGGCCAAATTAGTCATGATCTCAGCATTTTCAAAAGTATGTGACCAGGCAGGAGTACTCCACTTTGCTTGCCCATCTGGCCTGTGCAGGGAATGGTTACAGTCCTAGTTCATTGATGACTAGCGCTGAGCCATGGGGTGTTTCAAGAACCCAGGCAGATTTTTAGGACATGCTAGGCAAATGCAGCCCTATGTGGAAAGACACTTGGCAATTAACTTTAGAATCAATAATTGATCGCAATGATTACACAATGCATTTCCCATAGTCCAGCCTATTTGGGTTTAAGTTTATCTTTGTTCTGCAAAGCCAAAGGCTAACACTATTATTTTTTTTAATGCATATTTGTTATTGCTTGACATTGAAACTAGGGAATTTCAAGGTACCAACAGCTCAGTAAGCTGTCATAACAGTCCACCATTAAGGATATACAGCTATCTTCTGTGAAGCAAAGGCATGAAATGAAAATTCTATGCAGGGGAGTTCCAAAATCTTGGCCACAAAGTGCCTCGAGTTCCTCTCCTTTTGAGAACATGTTCTTCCCTAAAATATTTTGTGCTGACAAGTTTTCTACTGAAAGACATTTTAATAGCATGGAAAGCAGCTTTCATAGGTTTTAAAATACCGTTAGATATTTTTAATCCCATTGGTATTCCAGTTATATGCAATTTCACTAAGATTTATTGGCGATCTAGATAGTCTATTCTTATACTGAAACTAAGTCTCAAGTAAATAAGTTTTGTCCAGTGTTGCATCTGAATCCATCATTAGCCTCAGTATCTCAGGTTCCTTCCCATTCACACGACATCTGGACTGAAAACTATGCTCCAAGTCAGGAGCTCGCTTTAGAGATTAGGAAACTGAGGCCCATGGGCTATAAATTCCTCTAAGGTCACATAACCCAAGCTGCCGGACTCAAAGCACAGACTCTTAGAAACTATGGAAAGGCTAACATTTCATTTTGCCAGTTAAGCAATAAAGAATAGAAATGTGTGAATAGCCTCAGAGTTGTAGATTAATAAAATGTTACAGAATGAACAGATTTTTCAACTGTTTTAAAGAGCATCTAGTTATGCCTCTAATTTTATTGCTGAGAAAATTGATCCTTGGGAAAGAAGCCTTTTATTATAAAGGAGATCACTCCCAGGTTACACTAAGACTCATCACTCTTCCTTTGTTAAGAGAATGTTCTATTGCCATTCACCAGTGAGATGGAACGACTTGATCTCTTACTGATCTTAAAGACATGGTTATCTTTATGAGTTGGAAATGCATCATTGACATTTGTTTGGTGTGATAGAAACAGAAAAATTGGTACCTGAAGTACTCGTAAGAACCCTAAATCCCATGGGTAGACAGCTTTTGTTCTTCCTTTTCCTTACGTTTATGTTGATTAGATACTGATGGGTAAAAGGCTGATGCATAGGTCTTTGGTGAGTTTAACTCGAGCCTTTTCTTTCTTTTTGAATTTTTCAAGACAGGATTTCTCCGTGTAGTCCTCGCTCTGTAGATCAAGCTGGTCCCAAACTCACAGAGCTCTGCCTGCCACAGCCTCCTGAGTACTAAGAGTAAAGGTGTGCACCACTACTGCCCAGTTTATTTACTGCATTTGTTTTAAGGTTTTTTTTTTTAATTTCATACATGAACCTATTACATCTGTATCACTCCCATGTCTCCCACCCCTTTCCCCACCCTCTAATCCTCCATCCTCTTCCTACATCTATGATCTCCTCTATAATTATTATGATTACATGTATATATAACCGGCTGGGTCCATTTAGATTTGTTCATTTGTGCATTTGCCCAGGGCTGACCTATATGGGTGTTGGTCCCTGGAGGAAACTCTTCATCTAGAGCTAGGACCGTGTGGAATTTCTGTGGTCCCCATTGGTGTATCAGCTTGTTTTGCCATCATGCTGGTCTTGTTCTGGTGTTTCTATTGTTGAAAATTCATGGATGCTTTTTCCCTGTCATTTTCAGGGGGCACTGTGCAGCAGCAGGCACCTACAACCTCTGGCTCCTGTTTTCCTTCAGCCTCCTCTTCTGTGATTTTTTTTTCTTGAGCTTTTGCTTTAGGGATTGCACTGCAGGTATCCCTGGTGGGGTTAGACACCTCCAGAGTCACTTATTCTATGAGTGCTGACCAGTGTGGGTCTCTGGAATAGTTTCCATCCATTGAGAAAGACTTCTTTGATGAGAGCTACACTTATCTGGGGGTATATATTCTAGGGGGTCACTGCATCTCAAAAAGATGCAGAGTTCTCGGCTTTGTATATCTTCATCTGGGCTTCCATCTGTTAACTTAGTTTTGATTTTGGTTTTCCCACAAAATTTATGGGTAACAATTTCATAAAGGCTCATTGCTCTTTCTAGAGGCTTTGTGTATGTGTTGAGTCTTTTAATGACCCTGGATTTTGATTCTCTTAAGGATTGTATAGAAAATTTGATCCTGTTCATCATATTTGTGTCCTACAATCATGGTTGTTGGACGGATGGTGCAAGGAGAGAGAAGTGTGTAGGAATCTCAAAAAGAAAAGAACTATGTTGACCATAGTTCGACCATAAATTTTCCTGACTTCTACAGTTCTACCTTGGCATTAGTTTGAACTGACCACTGCAACCACTGTCAGCTTCTACACAAAGGCTCCTTCTCAATCTGCCTGTGGTTGCTTCTAGGAGAGGAAGTGGCCGTGACCACTGGGGTGTGGGTGGAGACCAGGAGAGGTCTAGGAAGAGGATGGGGATTAGTGACAGGAGACTGGTCCTCCTGCTTGTCAAACCTCTTTCCTCTCCTGTAATCCGAAGGGGGCTCAGTGACCTTTGTGGTAGTGTTTTACGGTTCTTAGCGTTCTTTGAAGTTTACATGTCAGTACAGCAGAAAACCCCCGTTGTTTTCCATCTAGCACAGTCATAGGGAAATACTTTGACTCAGTAAATAGTCAGTCATAATAAGAAGGGAGTTGATGCCCTTTTGGTTTTGAGTCTGTCTTCTCAGACCATCACCGTCCTTTATAGTCTCCTTGTGAAAATAAAACAATTCTCTAGGGAATATTGCCCATTTATTTGTAAACCAGGTGATAACAGAGTTCAGAATAAAAACTCATAACAATGTATCATTGGGAACATAGCTTTTCTTCTTCTTATGTATAAAAGAAAAAAAAGGGTAACATATGTGCCCCATCCTGAGGCCAGCAGTCTTGGAAATTCATATTATTATTTGTCTTTGTTAGTGGGTTGTTCAAATTCTTCTCTCAACTTTGTAACTTTTCTTTATGCCTCTTCCTTGGATTATGCAGAAAATACCGCTTAAAGAGGCTCCTTAATCTAAAACCCAGTTGAAGCTCAACCTTGGCGGCAAATAAGAGTGTCTTTGTGATTTTATTTATTAGAAAGTGCTGTCACTGCCTTGTGGAGGGACACAATGAGTCTGTGTTCTGTTCTATTGCTCTTCAATAACTTTATCGCAAAAGGCTCTTACGATTTCCTGGAGAGGTGGGTCGACAGATGTGTCGCCCGATGCTAATGAAGACTACAAGTACAAACTATTGTACGAAGGTAGCATCTGAGGCAGAGATAAAATTCTCATTACAACCTTTTTAAATATTTCTGCGTTCAGTGGGGGTATGGGAGGCTCTCCACTCTGTCCATGTAATCCCCTTTTTTTTTCTGTGCAAAGTGACTCATTGTTTTGTTTCCAAAGATTAGACAGAAAAATAATAAGTACTCCACAGGTTCTGTTATTTTCTTTATGAAAGGCAGCGTAGTCCACAGAAAGAGCGTAGTTCACACAAAGCGCATATCTCTTTCATTTGTTTAGTTTCTGTGGTATCGGACAAGGCTCTGCAAGCAGGGATCCCCTGAACATCCATCCCACTGTGGGCCCAAATCCTCATTTTGCTTTCTTCAGGGGGCTCACTGGCAGCCTTGGTGAGGTTTGTTGCCAGTTCTTAGGTGGTTCCAAAGCCACAAGCATATCATATAATCTTTAGGGGTTTGGACTGGTTTATAATCCATCCTACTGCGGTTTGGTTCTAGGCAGATGCCTTTAGGGCAGAGATCTCCTGGGAGCTGCTCTGAAAAGGGTCGGCTTTGGAAGAATTTGATCCTGCCAAATCAAAGTTGGCACGCTTCCAACCGCACATGCTGCGTTGCCTCAGAACCCAGCCGTGTGAGGAACACAGACATGCATGTGGCAGCTAGCTTTTGGAAGACACTTTGCCAAGAGGGGGTGGGGGTGGGATAAAAAGACACATGACTACCATGAAATACCTGCCTTCAAAAGGCACCTGTCCCGTGGGGAAGGCAAGCCAGAGATGCTCTAAGAATATCGCTCAGTTTAAAATGTAAGATTCTATAAGCATGGTATAGTATAATGAGACTTACAGAGTGAGAAAATACTCCACCCAAGGGCTAATCAGGAATAGAAAAGACATTATAGAGGTCCCGTACACTAACCATGCTAGAGAAAATTATGTAGTTTGTCAGGTGTCAGTCAGTGCTTCTGGGGATTAACTGTGACCTTCTTTCTGTTTAGGGCAGTTTCCTGCAGTGTGGATCTTTGTGGGGAGGCTAATCCTACCTCTCTGCATACTGTGGCCACCCTGTGACTGCCTATGGTCTTGAAATTCAAATGTGGCTTCAGAATAAGAAGCAAGTATGAAGACACTGTTTGACCTGACTTCTGGCACCAGAAGCAGTATCTGTTTTTCAGTGCAAGCAGTAGCAGGGCCCTGGATATAATAATTGCTGTGGCATGCTGGTTGTTATTCTTGCTGTGTGACATCGTGCGTGCTCTAGTGTTTGTCTAACTCCAGGATGGTTCTGGAACCTTCCACTGAGTCTGTGAGCCAGCATGTGCCCCATCAAAGCAGGATTTTGCTGTGTTGACAGCTAGGGTTGACTTTGCTTCCCACAAGCAAGAAATGTGACATCACCTGATAAGGTCTGCTTCATCTGCATAACCCACCAGCTGCTCTTCAGTTTCTTTCCCTTTCCCCCTCCTTTTTCCTTGCCTAACTCCTGAAGGCTGACCACAGTCTTTTAAACTTTACTGGAGTCACTGGAGAGTTTACAGCCTCCTGTTTCTGTGATTAGTGAATCTAAAATAATATATCATACCTTTCCCATGCACATGTCTCTTCAAAAAATTGTCTTTGGCCAGGTGTGGGTGGATCACACCTTTAATTCCAGTATTTGTGGAGGGGGGAGGAGTAGACGGCAGCAGATCTCTATGAGTTCAAGGGTAGCATTGTCTATATAGGGAGCTCTAGACCAGCCCCAGCTACGTAGCGAGACCTTAGCCCCTCCCCCAAAACATTTTTTTTTAATAGGAAAACATTCTCTACATGCATGTTGATAGTGATTAAAAGGACTGAAGTTATTGGAACAGAAGGTTTGCTAAACAAAGGCAAAAAAAGGCATTTTCTAACAAGTCCTTCTTACTCTATGTAAAAGAATAAACTATTTTATTTTATTTTTATTTATTTATTATATTATGTGTATAGCATTCCTTCCACGTGTGCCTGCAAGCCAGAAGGGGGTGCCAGGTCTCATTATAGATGGCTGTAAGCCACCATGTGGTTGCTGGGAATTGAACTCAGGACCTCTGGAAGAGCAGTGAGTGCTCTTAACCTCTGAGCCATCCCTCCAGCCCCCTGAATAAACTATGTCCTTCCCTCCTTCCACATTAAAAGACACCAATCAATTAATCACTCAGTCATCAGTATCACAATGGCAGCTTCTGAGAGAGAGTTCAAGGGTGCATCCCTGGGATGATCTGGTACTTCTGACCGACTGTAGAAGTCTAGTCTTATTAACAACTCCTAGAGTATCTGCCTAAGAAGGATCGGAGCTGCCAGGATAGTGTGCTCTTCATCCCAGCCAATTCTTGAAAAACTCCTAACCACCATTTCTGGGTATTTATTAGAAAAAAGTTTGTCATTGTGGACCCTTGAGATGTCCGTATATATTACAACCCTTCTTAAAGAAGTAACTGTCATCCCTTTAAAAGGCGGTTATCAAAAGAGATGTAGCCTGCCTCCCACTCATCTAGGAGGGTAGAATCACAAATATCTTGATGGCCGACTTATAGGCACCATTGGCCTCAGCACATTCTCTGGTCCTTCCAGTCCTGACTGACCCTTCATAATGTTCTTCCCTCATTCTCCATTTCAAAGGTCTAGTCACCCCTGTACAAATTGAGCCTGGGGTCCCCACTTCCCTGTTGTAACAGTCTAGGAAGGATTAATAAATACCAGGTTCTCCCACTCTTTTATCAGGGTCTGGGTTTGTCTTGGCGTCAAAAAGAGTGTGGACAAAACAAAAAACAAAAAATAGCCAGGCGGTGGTGGTGCAGGCCTTTAATCCCAGCACTCAGAAGGCAGAGGCAGGCGGATCTCTGGGAGTTCGAGGCCAGCCTGGTCTACAAGAGCTAGTTCCGGGATGGGCACCAAAGCTACAGAGAAACCCTGTCAAAAAAAAAAAAAAAAAAAAAAAAAAAACAAAAAAAAACCAATCTAACCCCTACTGCATTTATGATCAGCCCAACTCGGTTTAGGACACAACAGCAAGTATTTCAC
>NC_022021.1:55064197-55089676 GCF_000317375.1 Microtus ochrogaster
CTACAGAGAAACCCTGTCTCGAAAAACAAAACAAAAAACAAAACAAAAAGAGGGTGGAACTTTGAAGGAACTTGATATGAGACCTCTGTTCACATCTCGTGTTACCTTGCACAGGGCATCTCTTCTGCTCATGCTCATAGCTCAGGCCTGTAGAATGGTCCTTTAAAACTCTGGGGCTAGAAAGTCAGCATGTTCATCTGTTTCCCAGAGAAAAATATTCCAACAACTCCAACTAATCTGGAATTCAGATATCTCCCCTTTCCCTTTATGTTTATTTGTAGTCTTAGAAACACTAGGAATGAATGGAGGGAGATCCCCTTGTTGCTTGAGAAGGACCCTTTTCATAGTTCTCCTACCGTTTTAGCTCAGTTGGCTCAGCAGCGGTACAGGTTATATGCCTCCTAAATAGAAAATATTCTCACAGCGATGTGAAGGAGCTCAAGATTTCAGAGAGTAGGGATCAGGAGGAGATAGCCTATGTAAGATATGCAGGAAGTCAGCACAGACTCAGAAAAGACGATGACTCAGAAATCTTGATTTTTAGATCCATCACCCTCTGGCTTTTGGAATCACTGTGGTGAACTTTGCCCAAGGCCCGTAATATGATTTACAATAATTATTCTATTCTTACCTCCCATAATCTGACAAGATGAATGTGTTAGGGTTATTAGTTTTGCAAACTGGGAGATAATAATTATTAAGTGGGTCTGTTGAGAGCCAGGCCAGGGTGACTTATCAGATCAGAAGTAGTCATCAACAGGGTACTGAAAATTGATGGCCATTGAATGTGAGTTGCCAGGAGTTGTCTTTTTGGTGGATACAAGTGATTGGTTTTTCAGAACTAAGTCTTCAAGAAAAGCAGAATTGGGAAGATGTTCTGGTAATAGGGAATTCTGATTGATCTTTACAATATAGTGTACTTGATGAAGAAAAAGCACAGGACAGAATTTATAATGTCAGAGTCCATTCTGTTACTATAACAAAATACCATAGGGGGCAAATTAAATATAAAAGTATGATTAAACTGGGGACTGGGAATGCCAAGGATATGGTGTCAGCATCTGGCAAGAGCCTTCTTACGCTATCGTACCATGACAAAGCAAATGAGCCCGTGAGCACATGAAGTGGAGAGAGTACAGCGAGAAGGGCGGTTTGCATGAGCTTACATGTTTAATCATCTCATAGCAGCTAGTCTGCCCTCATGATATTGCTATTTACCCAATCATGAGGTTCCACCCTCATGTTCCAGCCACCTTCCTAACACTGCTGTACTGGGCACTGAGCTTCCAACAGGTGAATTTAGGGGGACTTATCCAAGCCATAGCATGCTAGGAAGCAACGTCTGCATCCAGTGATAGCAGCAGAGTCTTTGTGTGGACCAGTATGTTTGGGAGAGTGGCTGGACAGAAAAGATGAACCTTGGAGGCAAAAATGCTCTCAAACATGTAAAAATCATGAGGAAATCTTACTTGGACCTGATAGTGACTTGTTCCCTATTTCCTCATATTCTTCCCCGTTTCTCTGTTGCTTCCACCTTCCATTGCAAATTCTTGGTTTTGGTTAGAAAACTCACATCTTGTCATTGCCCATTTCTTTTTGTCATAGACTACACCTCTCACCTTTATAATGGGTTCACTAATGAGAGGGTGGGTAGAATGTAGTACATCAGTGAAACTTGATGGGGAAAAAGATTGACCTGTTATTGCTTCTAATATTCTATTGTTTATCACGTTATCCAATCATCATTACAGGTAAAGCACATAGGATATTAGCAGCTCTCACCAGGGACTCTCTGATAGAAATCCCAGGTATGTTACTTTGTCATTTCAGGTATTTCTGGGCACCATTTGTGCTTATTACTCCTGCAGTGAGGAGAATTGACTTGGTCAGGTACCTGATCTTCTTGTCTAATTCAGTAACAAGGAAGCACATATTCTAACGTTCCAGAACTGTGTTCTGAACGTACTTAACTACACAGTCATTTCTGCTATATTGCAGCACATGTATTTCTAAAAGTACTTTGCTACATAAAATAATACAGTAAGAACTTCTTGAGAAAGTGAGACTGGGGACACACTGCTCAAAACATTGCCAGCTATGCAGTATAAATAAGATTGGAATCTAATAAAAGTTAGATATAGTACTATGCTAAATGATTAAGAAATACATATTTTCTAGGATAAATATGATGCCTTGAAGTTTGCCTATGCAAGTGGTCACATTTCTGAGTTTCTGTTCCTTGAGGTTATTTGTGATTAGATGGCAGGTACAAATAGGTGCAGGTCACCATACATATGGCAGGTGGTAGAGGCTAGGAGAGGTCTGAGGACTGATTGCATAGCTATTGGATTCCTGTGAAGTATGGAGTCTGTAGTGCTTGTCATTTCTCTATCTGCAGACTGTGATGGAATGAGGCATAAATAAACATGAAATCTGTGCTTTGCCTAAATTACTCCCTGATGTAGCAATTGCAGTGAAAAAATATGTTTTTAAAGCAGGTGTTATAGAAGGAATTGCTGTAATTGATATCCTCCATAATTCAGTGTAGTGCCTCTCTCTCTCTTTCTCTTTCTCTCCCTCTCTCTTTCTCTCTCTGTATATTAAGAAGATTACAGCCTTAAAAGGGTTCATTGCACAAAAATAGGAGATTACTAAGACCTTTCTCTACCCCAAGTTTCTCATGGAAACCTTCTCTCATCATCCACAGCTCTCCCTCCCTGGAGTCATTTTGCCTACTTAGGAGTCTGTGGCATTTATTTAAATTGTTCTTTTTTGAATTGGAGTACTTATCCCATTTTGGATTCTTATTTATGGCTTTTTGTGTTCTTTTCTTCCATGACCGTATTCTAAGCTCATTAAGATTAGAGAGCATGTTTTTTTTTATTTCTATCCTCTTTATCTTTTTAAGTACTTTAGATATTTGTTCCATAACTTCCTATTGAATGAATTACAAAATAATTAAATTACTCAGCTAAAAAAAGCAAAGACAACAGGAACTTTTCATAATTAGTTTTTAAATATTGTTCACCATTAATAAGAAAACTCTAGAGCGTTGACAGAACAGCACTCCGGTTGCTCAGTCTTCTTCATTGGGAAGAAAATCTCTCTTGATCAGTTGGCTGAAAATGTTGTCATGTTGAGAGAGAGCACAGGTACTGTTGCTGGTTTTGGTTTGAGTCTTTAATAACACTGTGCCCAGGACACACATTAACAAGTCCGTTACGAGTCAGAACTTGCATTTGAAACCTTCTAAGCCTTCTCCACATGGGCTCTTCAGCATCCTTATGGTCGGGCAACATGGTTTGGAGCTGAAACCATGGAGAGAAGAGCACAGCAGAAGGTTTTGCCAGACCAACTGTGCCCATTTTGAACTGAGGCATTTTCTGTCCCCAGCCATATGCCACGTGAAGAGGCCACGTATGTACATTAAAGGAGTGGGTGAAAGAACTTTTGTTGGGAATGATGACAGTTCTATGGCATTAGTCCTTGGAGTCCCTATTCATCTTACTTATATTTTAGGTTTGGGGCCTTGGACGTATTTGAGTGAGGAGGCTCCTGTATTTTAAGAGGAGTGCTGGAGTGACTCAGTAAGAGAGCGAGTCATACCTAAATTGGGAGAGAAGAGTGTCTCCTTGGTGAGAAATTCATGTCATAAAGAAGCTGTGAGAAGGTCATCCTTTACCTTTGACCGTGGAACTCTCTGACAGATCGCTGCAAGCCTTGTACAGGGATCTAGGATGTCAGGACCCTGGGTTTAGAGTACACTGACAGAACAAATAAGAAGTTCTGAGCTCAGTGTGTTCCACCTCTTGACTTTTGTATTGACTTTTTTGTCTTTCTGTCTTCTCTCTCTATAATGAATCATAGACTCATATGCTAAGCTGACAGGGTTCTCTGTTTAAGTGACTCAGAGCTATTTCCATATTGGGCCACTGCATTCACTCTCATATTTTGCTTTTGCTGCTGCTTTTCATTATTCCCTTTTCTTGAAAATAGATTTTTTTTCACATAATATATCCTGAATGCAGTTTCCCCTCCCTCTGCTCCTGCCAGTTCCTCCCCACCTCTCTTCCCAAATGGATCTACTTTCTTTTTGTTTCTCTAATAGTTAGATAGCAACAAAATGGATAGAACTAGAAAAAATTGTCACCCTGAGTGAGATATCTCAGACCCCAAAAGACCAATATGGTACTCATTTATATGTGAATATTAACTAAGTCAAGGACAACCAAGCTACAATCAATTATAAAGCCTCATAGGATAAGTTTAGAACAAGGGGCCAGAAAATATAGCTAGATTCTCTTAGGAAAGGGAAATAAAATAAATAATTTTGGAAGGATGGGGGGCTGGAATGGGAAGATCAGTTGGGAAGGAGGGAAAAGAGGGAGTCGAGAGAGGAAAGTAGGCCAAGGACAGCTAAAATTAAGGGTCATTTATATAATTTATATATTTGCATATATATATGAAAGGTTATCTAAATGAAATCACCAAATAATGGGGAGACAAAGTCTTAACTAGCTATCTCTTGTCACCAAATGAAGCTTCCAGTCCCAGGATTGGGTTACATCTAATTGAGTTGCTGGCCAAAGGAATCCATGGGAACCCCTAAATAACCCAAGCTGACACAATAGACTTCTCTCTGCAAGTTGTCGGCAAGGCCCCATGAAAGTAACCAACCAATAACTGGATTGACTTAAGTCTCACTTCACAAAATGGAACCCATACCCAACACTGCTCTGTTGTTTATGTTCTTAGTCCATGTATTTTTGGACAATGATTGGCATGATTAGAAAGTTAGCCAATAATTTTTATTAACCTTTGATGATCTTGATTTTTTCATAATTTAGCTATTTCCATTTCTGACAACATTTTTCACCTTCTATACAAATTAAGTCATTATATAAATTAAGCTTATCCATCATCACAGTTAAGGCTTATACACACATACAGAGCAGTGAGTTCTACAAAACCCTGGACGTGTAGATATTTAGGACAGGTTTCAAAGTAAGGAACGGCTTCCCCAAGTTTTGGAAGTTGTTTATAATGCACTTCCTGTTTACTTAGGGAATTTATATCCTTCTGGGATCTTTGATGGAGTTGAAGACAGATAGTTATAGTTTCCTTAGATATGATAAAATATAAATTAGATATAAAACTTAGACTCACAAAGAAATATTTTAACTGTAATTCTTGCTTGATGCCTGTTTTGTTATGTTATATTTGTTAATTTTACTATGTTAAATTTAAAACCTTCCTTTTTATTAGACAGAAAGGGGGAGATGCTATGGGATTACCCTGTGTATGCAATGAATATGTTTTTAATACCGTTGGTTAATAAAGAAGATACTTTGGCCTTTGGAAGGGCAGAATATGCCTAGGCAGGAAAACTAAACCAAATGCAGGAAGAGAGAAGGTAGAGTCAGGCAGATGCCATGTAGCTAACAAAGGAAAAAGATACCAGAACCATACTGGTAAGCCACAGCCTCATAGTGATATACAGATTAATAGAAATGGGTTAATTTAAGATATAAGACTCAACTAGGAATATGCCTGAACTGTTGGCCAAACAGTATTGTAATTAAAATAATTTTGTGTAATTATTTGGTTCTGGGTGGCCAGAAAACTAAAAAGCACTCTCCGGTTACAATATAATTTATGTTTCTATAGCAGAAGATATATTTGTTCTCCCTTAATTTTCATGGTTTAATCCTCTTTCTGAGTCATAAAATTGCAAAACTTTGTGGCTTGAAGCAAAAATGAGTGATTGTTTCATGTGAATAAAGTTGTGGGTCAAAGATATATAAATAGAATGGAAGGAACCTGAGTAGTATTCTTGCACATTAACTATACCAGTGGAGGCAGACTGTGCCTTTTGTAGAAAGGATAGTTCTTAAAAGACCCTATTCTCAAAATTGCCTTCTAAACCATATGAACCTTAGACATTGCAGAGTGTTCTCCAACAGATCAGCAGTTTAAAGATCTCAAATCTGGCCATTCTCTTGTATCACCCTTGCCAACAAGGGCACCTAGCAATTTGTAATTTCCTACTCTCCTTGTCAGGACCATGGTGAAGATAATTGAATCATGGAATTCACTGAACAAATTGCCTTAAACTAAGGGAAGGTTTAACTCCACATTAAGGGTCAGCTCTTTGCAGGCTCAAAGAATACAAATGGCTATCAAATCATTATTCCTATCTCTGAGTTTGCTGACCTCAGTAGAGAAGCTGGCATGAAGAGAAAGAGGGTGAGCTAGCATCTGGGGACCAACACCCTAGGAAACGCTGGATTCAGGTGCATAACTTTTCTTGGCTGCTTTCCACATATGAGGTCATTTAATCCTGCAGACCATTTCAGGTCCATGGTTCATTTTGATGCTCCAGGAAAGAAAAGCCAGGCTCGGGGAGTGAACTAAATTGACCCGAGGCCACTGAGGGAGCAAAAAATTGAGCTGAGATGTAAAACGGATGATTGGATTCTGAGGCGCATATGGTTTTTCTGCCTTGTTTTGTTGCCTGTGATCAACATCTTTGCTTACATTTTCCCTAGAACCCAACTCAGTGCTTAGCAAATGATGATATGCAATAAATACTTATTGTATAACTAACACAGTGGAATAAACTGTTTATTCATCTTTACTATTAATGGGATAATCTGGTTTGACTAGGGTTTGAGTACACCAAAGGTGATATTCCACTCTGGAGCTGGGCATGGCAGTAAGTACATTCTTTTTTACTATGACTGTATAGCTTACTATTCTCACTTCTTCCCCAGCCTAGAATTTGCTACACAAAATTTCTGACTCAAGTGCCCCAGAACTGAATTTTCTGACTGTCTGTCTGTCTGTCTGTCTGTCTGTCTGTCTATCTATTTGTCTATCTATTTGTCTATCTATCTATTTGTCTATCTATCTATTATTTGTCTATCTATCTATTTGTCTATCTATCTATTTGTCTATCTATCTATTTGTCTATTTATCTATTTGTCTATCTATCTATCTATCTATCTATCTATCTATCTATCTATCTATCTATCTATCTATCTATCTATCATCTATCTACCTACCTACTTACCTACCTACCTACCATCTATCATGTATGTTTTCATATGTCCATGTGTCACAGTGCATTTGTGGAGGCCAGAGAATGACTTTCAGAAGTCTGATCTCTCCTTCCACCATGTGGGTCTGAGGGAATCAGCAGGTTATTAGGCTGGCTGTAAGTGCCTTTTTCTACTGAGTTATTTTCCCCAGCACCTCTTTTATTGAAGAAATTCAGAGAGAATTTTTACTTAAAGGAGATATTAATGCCATATGTAATATAATCCAAATACTTTTTCTACTTTTTCTTTCATTTTAATGGAACAAAAGCTGGAGATAAAATAAACTGTTAAAATGATAACCTGCTGGAGAGCGATTGGATGTTCTTGCCATTGTGATCTCAATCTAGGCTTTCCTAAGCTGTTTTTAGTCAGCCTGTGTGGCTGCTCACTGTGTTCCTCCTAGACAGGGATGTCCTCTGACAGAGATATTGTCTTGGTGGGTAAGGCTGCATGGTAAGGCCATTTTTTTTGTAATGAATTTCAGAGGTAGCTCAAGATACCATGCATTGCTATTATTTTATAATAATTACCTCTGGGATCATATCTTGCGTGCATCCTTAGGGATTTGGTGGCAAAACTAGGATTTTTAAGGATTATTTCAAATGATATTCACAGTAATCATATGAGACACAGTGACTATCAGTTCTATTTTATAGAGACTTAGAGAAATTAAGCCACATGGTCACACAATAATAATTCCTACACAACCTCTATATCTATTGAGCCCGATCTGATACTTTTTTCCATTATTTTAGCAAGCATTTTGAGTATTTGCCACCATCAAGGTAGTATATTGGTCCTATGGAAACAAACACTGCTTAATAAGTGTGGTTTCTATAGCCAGCCTGCTTCTCATTTATTAAAAGAGCAGTATTTTGGCAAATCATCAAAAATAAAGTGTTAAAAGTAAACTGATGTTGTATGATAGTATTGTAAAAGGTCTTGCAAATTAATGGAAGTCAAAAAAAAGAAGGTATTCTAAATACAGGGTGAACACAATAGCAAAAGAGGAAATCGTTAATTCGGTCAAGAAGACTGTTTTGGGCATCTTGGAATTTATTGGGTGGCTGTCTAGGTCCTGGAGCATAGAGTGATAAAGGACTCACAGGGGTTCCTGCTCTCATATACCTGAACATTTTATAATGGGACACGCATGTAAACTAGTGTTACAAAAATTTGCAACTGGAAAACACCATGAAAGACAGATTCTCGATGCTGGCAGAGGAAGTAATCAAGGAGTTTGTTCTCCTCAGGGACATTGTCCTTCAGAGAGGACTGCTGAAGGATAGAGAACTCCAACTAGCTAGAAGATGGGAGTGGGGGGCAGGGGAGAAGGGAGAAGAAAGGGCCTCTGATGAGGCCTGGGTCAGACTAGGCCTGCCCATGGGTGGATATATTTTAAGAACATAAGAGAAGACTTGAGGAGATTCCTCATTCTACAAAATACTTTGCCATGGCAGCATGAGGACCTGAATTTGGATTCCTAATCCCTATATAAAGCCAGGCACTATGGTGTATGTCTGGATCCCTAGCAATGAAAAGGAGAAGACAGAAGGATTCCTGGATCTTACTGGGCAGCAAGTCCTGATGAACTTGAGAGCTACAGATTCAGTGAAAGAACCTGTAGCAAAAATAATAAGGAGGCAGATAATAAATGAAGACACCCAAGATTGCCTGCTGGCTTCTACATACATGTGCAGCGGGACCCACATCTACATGATCTCTCTTCAGCTGGGCACAAAAGTAGATTGATAGGAAATAAATATGTGTCTAGTGAAGATCTGGGAAGAATTCTACAGCGAGAAGAGAATAGTAGTAGATGGGTATCATTAGGAGATAAAATGGGAAATAATCAAGCACACATGGAATGTCAGAAGAAGAAAAGTGGGAAATGTGTACTTAGTTTATGTGATAAGATACTTTAGGGTTAATTCATGGAGATGGGGACAACAGAAACATATCAGATTTGGGAGGCAGATTTGTAAATTCGGTTTTGGAAATGTTGGTGTTGAGAGACTTTGAAAGAGACATTAGAAACAGCAAGTCAACATTTACTTTTGTCTGGATCTCCTAATGGGGGCCTGGCCTGGAGACGTACCCCGTGTGTCTGTAGTGTGCAGGTAGGAGTGATACCATGATCATAGGTGTCCTTGTCTGATAAGATGCTGAGGACTGGTATGCCAAATGATTTGTAGCCATGTCTGGAGGAACTTTATCTTACAACAGTTTAATCAACCTAAAAAATGAGATTGGAAGAATATTGTCCAGTAGAGGATGAAATTCATGCAGTCATGAAAATGGAGGTGCCAAAGATGGAATGGCCAGCAATATTAAGCACTGCCTACATAATGTGGGTTTGGGAAAATCCTTTGGGATGATTGGCATGAAGTCATTGTCAACCTACACAAGAGCTATTTTATGAGGAAAGAAACTACATTAGGGCTGAGTGAAGAGTGAACAAGGGCTAGGAAGTTAATTGAGTGTAGTAAATGCATCTTAGGAGGGAAGAGTGCTGAAAGTTCAGTTGCTGGGAAGGTAGCAGCAAATGGGAGAGAGCAAATGATAATGGATGGTTAGTGAGAGTTCATGACAAGAGTCAGAGGAAACTGTTTTCAGAGATGCCCTTGTCTATGACTTTGGTGTGTGTGTGTGTGTGTGTACTCTCTTAGGGATCATACCTTTTTTTAAAGGTAGGAGCTGAATCCTATCTGAGAATGAGGTGGGAACAGTAAAGTTTGAATAGGGCTAAAACAGTTGAAATATATTAATGTTACTGATGGAGAGTGAGAAAAAAATGTGCAGTTCCTGGCTAGTGCTGGTTCATGCCCCAGAAGCCAAGGTCCATGGATTTTTTAGGCTGTTCCTCAAACAATTCATGGTCTACATGTACGTTGTGAAAAACCCAAGTGCAAAAACCAGCTCAATCATTGGAGGAGATGAAAGGACTAAAGGTTGCTAAGGTTTTTCCCTGTCACCATGGGGAGGTTGGAAAAAAGGTATCAGAAATCATATGGATATTAATATATTTATTAAATGAACTTGCTAAACCACAAGTTCCTTTAAATATGAGGAAATTTCCCTTATCAACATTACTTAAATTCTGAATCCTGGGTGAGTTAAACATCAGGAAATCAAGGCGGCCTACAGGACTTGCACAGCCCGATGCAACAAGGTTGCTGGATTTCACTTTGCCGTTTAGCTAGTTACTGGTGTTTGTTCTATGCAATCTTCCTATTGATGCTAGGAGCTAAATGGACGCTTCCACAAATCTGAAACTAGTTTAGCAAATGGAATGGCATTTTCTAAGGGATTTTTTTTGGTCAGGGGGATGGGATGAGGAAGACATGAGGTGGACACTTGGAGATTAGGGATGTGTTGCAAATAAATGATTGGAACTCATTATTTTAATGAGTTGATCTCAGCTTGGCTAATAGGCATTATCTAAGTGTGAAATTTTATATTTTACATTAAATGTGTAGGAGGGAGTGTGGCTGAGCACACAGGAACTTGGTTCTATTTGTCTATCCACCCTTTGAAGCATTTCTTGTTTGGCTAGGGAGGATGCATACCCATAAAAGTGTTACAAGGACATACTGTAAGTAGCACCTCCAAACGTGTATGTTTAAATAGACGAGCAAAGGCACAGAGAAAAAAAAAAGGAAAGACAACAGGAACACCTTATAAAAATATTTAAGGATAAGAAGAATGTCATAATCTATTATGAGGACAGTTGAGATTTATTAACTTCTACTAATACATTTCTAGGGGAGTATAGCAACTTACATGGAAGTTTAAAGATCTGGACATGGAAGTAACAAATTGTTCTCCTCTCTCTTTTTCTCTCTTTCTGTATATGTGTTTGTGTGTGTATGTATGGAGTACATACATGTGAAGATTCATATTTGCATGTGTGTGTGTGTGTGTGTGTGTGTGTGTGTGTGTGTGTAGGTGAAGGTCAGAGATTGATGTCAGGGGTTTTCATTTCTCTTCATCTTAAATATCAAGGCAGATCTCTTACCTGAGTCTGGAGCTTACCAATTTGGAAGTTTATATCTTGCCTGGTCTGGCAGCCAATCACTCCCAAATAAACATACAGAAACTATATTAATTACAGCTCTGTTTAGTCAATGGCTCAGGCATATTCCTAGCTAGCTCTTATATCTTAAATTAACCCATTTCTATTAATCTGTGTATTGCCATGAGGCTGTGACTTACTGGTAAGGTTTTGGCATCTATCTCCTTTGGTGGTTACATGGCATCTCTCTAATTCCACCTTCTTTCTCCCTGCATTCAGTTTAGTTTTCCCGCCTACCTATATTTTGCTCTGTGATAGGCCAAAGCAGCTTCTTTATTAACCAATGACAATAAAACTTATTGACAACATACAGAGGAGAATACTACATCAGTGTCAATAATCAGCATGCCCCCAGAGAGTCTGACTCTGCCTCTGAGTGCTGGGATTACAGAATGGCAGTCATACCTAGCTGACATTTTACACAAACACTGACGATCTGAAATGTAGTCTTCATGCTAGTGTAGTGCTTGACCAAATGGGCTATCTGCTCATTGCTGTAGCCAAGGTTTTGGGCCATAAATTAATCACCAGATGCTTCATCACTACAAGAGTGACTAGGACATCATTTAGTTGTGTGAAAGATGCTGTGGGTTTGAACAGCTTTTCAGCATCTATATTCCCTTCGGAGCTGCAATGAGATTTCAATCTTTACTTTTCACTTATTTTTATTAAGCCCTCCATCCTCAAGTGAGCCATGCATAATTCTACCAGCTGCTAAGAATGTTTCTTCACAAACCCTCTTCTATCCCCATCATCATAAACAAATGCTCTTGCTTTAAATCATTCTTCTTAAGTGAGAGTTCATAAAATGTAACACTCAAGACATGATCTGAAAATTGCCGGTGAAGTAGGAATATTGTTTTCCTTGACCTAATAATTGTGAGATCAAATTATGGTGCATTGTTGAAAATACTTTGTTTTCAAAGACCAATAGCTGAAGCTTACAGAACAGAGATTTTAAGGAAGAAAATGGGCTTTGTGACATCATTTCAAAATGGTAGCCTTATGAAGAACTGCATTTGTCTTACTCTTCCTGACATCTTAAGAAAGGAAAAGTCACACACACTCAAAAGGCCAACCAATACATTTTCATCAAAACCCAACAGTAAATTTGCATAAAAAATGCCAACACGATTTTCATATTAGATTATGTACATAAATAAAATCATGTGCACACCAAGAAAATCCACATTGAAAGCCTTTATAATTGTAATTTTAACCAGCCCCTGTACCTTATAGTGTCTTCTAGGTGTTAGACTAAACAATCAACCAGTAGTACCCAAATTGCCTATACTTTCCACTCCTTTCTGACACAGTGCCAATATCACATGCTATTCACTGACCGCATAGTTACTGATAATTTTATCTATAAGACAGAAAAATAACTTATCAGTCTCGTGGGACAAAAAATGTAACTCCAAACAGATATAAATTGTTAGAGAATTGATGAAACACCATTGAATTTTAAAAGAAACAACCTGAGGGTCTCCCTGTCTACCCGATCCACCAATATACAAACACATTTGAAATGTTTTTTCCTCTTTTTCCCTCCCTCCCTCCCTCCTTCCCTCCCTTCTTCCTTTCTTCCCTTCCTTCCTTTGTGTCTTTGTATAGTGCATGTGTGTACTTACGTGCATGTGTGCGTGAAGGCCAGAGTTCACTCTTGGGGTGTCTTCCTCAATTTCTCTGCATCTTATTTTTGAGACAAGGTGTCTCATTGAACCAGGAGCTTATCAGTGATTAACAAGATTTTCACACTTACACAACAAGTACTCCATATGCTGAACTGCCTTGTCAACCCCGAACATTTTGTCCCTTTAAATCGTATGTTTCATATCAAGGTTCTAGGACCCAGAGGTTCCTTCAGTTTTCAGTTGTTTATGACTGCGTGCACTGTGAACAGTGACGGCTGCATTTCCACAAACGTGTCTGCTATTGGGTGCTGAAGTTAAAGAAAACAACATGCCACAATTAAAATTTAAATTTAGCTCCCCAATGCAGTTCCTCCCCCGCCCCTGTTCATATTTTCTCTTGTCCCTGGGTTGCCTCTCGGAGGGGAGATGCTGAGGGCATAAACAACATTTAATGATTTGGGTTTTAGTGACTTTTTGATGGATTCACTCATAACTGGATTTGAGTGTTATTAACAGATTCTCACTAAGCACATAAACAAAGCAGCCAGTGTCTAGGCAGAGAGCCACATGCTCAATATGTTTATACTATATAGGAAGGGGAAAAACCCAAACAACACAGAGACAATATAAATAACTTTCTACTTGTCCAAAACCAGTTTAGTCCTATTGGAGGAAAAGCTTTATTTAACCATAAGAGAGAATAACAAGAAGACACTGTGGGTAAAGAGATAGTGGTGTGGCAGGGGATTTTGTTATCCAGCAAAAAAAAAGCCACCCAGTTAAGGGCGATTTTCAAATTCGAACCCCATCTTGGTCGCAGGGCATTTGTTTTGCTGTCTAAATTATCTTAACATCTAGGGGAATAATGTTTCTGGACACTACAGATGCAATTTTATTTTCTGGCCTTTTCCATAATCCATAATTATGAACCATGCTGAGTTAGGGTGTAACGTTCATTGGAGAACATCCTAAAAGGCACTTTGAAAAATTGTGGCCTACGCGGCATCATTTAGAAACAACCTTCTGTGGGGATTCTGGCTTTCCTTTTTGTCTAGTGGGCTGATAATCTCGTAATGGCATTAGTTTTCAACCAATTACCCGATTGTTGTTATCCATTTTCAAACCTGGGCAATCTTTAAATGTCTACAGGAAGGTTTGAAACTGATCCAGAAGGAGGTGGATTAAATCATTTAGAAAGCTTAAATCCTGGCCATTTGGTATCAAAAGATTCAAGAAGGGATGCTGGAGAAATTTCCAAATAAAGTTAATTTATATTCAGCCACTGAAAAGGTTATGTTATAGAACATATTGAAAAAGAGAAGGTTAGTTGGAAAGCCAAATGTGATAGAATTCAGAAATTATGAAGCTTTAGGTTATGAAAGATTTCCCATATGTCACAGCAGTACTAGTCTGCTGTCTTCCTCGGAGAGGGTTTATGAGACTGTGTGCCCCATCCTGCTGTTTGAACAGCACCGGATCTCTATTTTAATGGTGTCATGAAAGTCAGTAACAGCCCACGATCAGAAGGACCTTGTTTTTTTTCTTATGGGTTTCCACCTTCTTTCTTATCTGAGTCTGAGTCACTGAGGGAGGATGCACTTTGTGTGGACATTTTAACTCTTTCCTCTTAAGTTAATCTAGTCTGAAACAGCTCCAGTGACATATGAGGAATGAGAGGGAAAAGAAATGGTCCAAGATCATGCAGACAGAGGAAGAGACTCAACCTATCAAGTCTAGTTGGAGTTGCGGGCTTGTGGCCTGCTCTGGGGTGTGGTAAATATGCCAGACATTTATGCCATTGAAGAAACTCACTTTCTCTCTCCTGGCAGTGAACAAATGCCAACAGACCCTCAGCTAGATGTACAAAGTGCTGATGGAGGAAGGTCATTGGTTAATTAAATAAAGAAGCTGCTTGCCCTGATAGGTTAAAACATAGGTGGGAGGAGTAAACAGAACAGAATGCTGGAAGGAAGAGGAAGTGAGCTCAGAGAGACGCCATGCCCTGCTCCCGGGCAGTCACACGTGATGAAGCTCCGACCCAGGATGGATGTAGGCTAGAATCTTCCCGGTAAGACCAGTGCTCACTAAGACCGGTGCTCACAGATTATTAGAAATGGGTTGATCGGGATATCAGAATTAGCCAGTAAGGGCTAGAGCTAAAGGGCCAAGCAGTGTTTAAATGAATACAGTTTGTGTGTTGTTATTTCAGGCATAAGCTTGCGGGCAGCAGGGTGCTGGAGACGCAGCCCCGCCGCTCCTATTACTACAAAGTGCTCTTACCTGCCCGCCCCATGCCGAGATTTGCATCTGACTTGAGGTTGTACAGGTCTAGCTTATGCTGTTACAACTGCTATGAGTTTATAAGAACATCTTTCCTGTTATGTCCGAGAAATAGTTTCCTGGAAGTCATCTGCCACCTCTGGACCTTACAATCCTTCCATCCCCTCTCCCATAGAGCTCCCTGAGCCTGGAGGGGCTGTGTTGATATGGATTCGGGCTGAGCATGCTGAAGTCTCTTGTTCTCTGCAAGTTGGCCAATCGTAGGCTGCCGTATTAATTACCATGACCTACAAGAAGAAGATTCTATGATGATGATTGAGTGATGTACTGATCTAAAGGTATAGCAGTAAGTCATTAGGAAGGTATTAATTGTCTATGTAATAGAATAGTAGTATTAGGTTTTCTTTAGGGACCATGACCTATGCAGCTTTAGATTCAGACCTTATTCACTGTATCAGGTATGGGTTCCAAATCCTGGATTACCTTCTCCCTGCCACAGTGTGCTTTGTACTTTCCAGGATCATGGATGTTAGTAGGGAAGAGGCATCTGATTGAGTACCAGCAGGATTTCTCCATATTCTATGACTAAAGTATGTGGTATCTTCAGTAACAGGCCTTCTTATCAAGTTCTGCAAGTTAACCCGTTTCATTGGTGATAGTGTATAATGTCTGGGGGGAAGGGTCTATAGAATCCTACTGGTCTATGTTCCTGGTACTGGGCATTTTATTTGGGAGTGTAGTTAGATTGCCCCTCCTCTATAATAGGGTAACTTCATTTAAACTCTTTGTATAAATGTATACATTTCAGGCAGCTTCTACTGCAGTAGGTTTCTGTATGGCATTTTCGAAAGTCCTTTAATGCTAGTTATCTTTCCCATGTTTCCTCCTTATTCCCTCCTATATCCTACCCTCTCTGCTTAATCCTTCCTGTTCTCTTTCTCCTCTTTCTGCCTTTGTTGCACTATATGCTATTTCATCTCCTTTGAAAGACTCATTTCTCCCCCAACACCCACTATCAATGACATAGCGTCAGTGGGTAATCTTATCCCAGCCAGAATGCCCAAGATAAAAAATAAACAAGCAAATAAAAGAAAATAATAAGACAAACGACAACAGATCCTGGTGAGGGTGAGGAAAGGGGGAAAACACATTTATTGCTACTGGGAATGCAGACTGGTAAAATCATTATGAATCACTTGCTCATCCATGTTCATTGTTGCTCTATTTATAATAGCTAGAAATTAGAAACAATCTAAATGTCCATCAAATGATGACTGAATAACAAAAACAAGATACATTTACATAATAGAGTGTTCAACTGTTAAGAAAAAATGGTGGAACCAGAAGCAGTCATCCTGAGTGAGTATCCCAGAACCAGAAAAAAACCTGTCAACAACCATTGCATGGTTCCCTCATATGCGGATGCTGGCTCTTAAGCCTTAGGTATTGTATTTCAGTTTGCCATAAGTACAATTTTGAATAAAATCATTATCAGATTGCTTACCAGATATATAATAGCCATGTGAAATGAATACAATAGCTGGCTATGGTTTATCCATATTGTAACATTGTAGAATATAATATAATTTCGAATTAGTATTCCCCTTTAAACCACCTTTGTTCTGTCCCTTTTGGTTAGGTAGATTTTTCTAATAGCTTTTCCTTGTTTTTCTGTTATGTAGCTGTGCTAGTGTATCCTGGCTTTGTGTTCCTCTTGGGATAGTTTTGTTAATTTATATTTTCTTAAGTTGTTGCCTCTGTACAATTTCATCACTTTGTTCATAAAAGGGCTTTATTGCTATTCTTCGGTATGTTTAATCTTGTTTCTATATTTAGTTGTTCCATACTTCTTCATTTTCAGTAGAATGTATTCTTCTTTTCCATTTAGCCTTGCTGAGTTTTACTTATTTTTATTGCCAGTTTTTTTTCCTTGCTTTTATTTTTCCTAACTCATTTCTGCTGTCTTCATTAGGGTTATTTTATTGATCTTCTCCTAGCTCATTAAATAAACAACTAGCTCTTGCTTTATTTTTTCTTAAATAATGTCATAATTTTCATTGTAGTTATTGATTCACTCCACTGACTTTTTTCTCTATTGAACTTTCAAGCTTATTGACTTGGATTTTTTCTTTTAATTATTGATTTTCTAAAAACAAGAAGTTTCAGTGCTGAGCTCCCCTCCAAGTCTGTTATTTGCCTTCAGGACTTTTATATACTTCTTCTGCTTGTGTTCATATTTTAAAGGTTTTGGGCTATATTTTTTATGTCTTCTTTACTCTAGCATGAGTGCACATATTTTACTTTGGAGTTTACCTTTGCAATTTTATTTAAGAAGTATATCTTCTGGTGTGTCTTACAAATTATGCTTTTCGGGGACCATATATATAATCTATGTACATTTTCTGCACCTGCTCAGTTGAGATTCCAAATACAATCTATTTTATTTTATTATTAAATACTTGGTGATCTGAAGTAAGATAAAAAAGAATTGTCAGACTTATAAGCTATGGCCAAATAAAAAATTCATGCTTAAGCTGAATGATTATCAATTTAAGGCAATTAAGAATTATCAATTTAAATCAACTACAGGCATAAAAGGACTGATTCTGTAGAAGTATACTAATTTAGATGTACACGTGAGCTAGCTGCGACTTTCTCTGCAGTTGCACGCACTGCTAATCACGCCTATAACCATGAGTCATTTACAGTTGGAGTGGGCTTCATACCGGAACGTCTTGAAGAGGTTTCTTCTTTGTGTATAACAAATTAAGCATACACTAAAGCTGTATATTTCTGTAAGAAAATCTTATTCAGAGCATTTCCCGTATAAGTAGCTTTGAATAGAAATTCTATTTTCTCAAATATACTTTTGGTTTCTTATAGGAAGACAAATATACTGACTTTCATTTAGAGTAATATTAGCAATTTTCTGGCAAAGTGATTTTCAGGAATTAGAATATTGTCTTAGTCAATATTGTCTTAGCAATTGGAGGTACCAATTCATATTGGCTCGTTTTCCCCCTTTTAAACATTTTGAAGAAGTTAGGGCAATGCCCACATCTATATCTTCTTTGAACATTATAATATTATTCAGAATTTACTAATTCTCATTCAAATGCTTATTTTCTTTCACATTTAAAGAATTTTGCAATGTTTTCTACCAGATCTGTTAACCAGTTTTATTCATAATGGCTCTTAGCAACTGATTAGTCTTTTTTTTTTTTTTACCTTTAAACTCTCATTATTTTATTTTGCTGCTCTGTCTAAATCCTTGTATCTGATGTGTTCTCATGCCACAAAACGCTGCCAACTTCACATAGCACACTTTAGGGTCTATGAATTGTTAAAGTAATTGATGAGAAAATGTTGCTTTGAAATCTGTATTGCATTTTATTACCACACAAATGATTTGAAAATTGGAAAGAGGTGCCATTCACTGATATTCAAAGCTCACTCAATAATAGCCGAGGACTTCAGCTTGCAATCACTTATGGCAAAGAGATTGCTAAGTATTGACTCACCATACAATTCACATGGAAGAACTTGATCTTTTACAGTTGGGTGCATTTGAAGGGCACTCGGTGATAGGTGTTAATGACTGGGATGTGTGTTTGTGTGTGTGTGTGTGTTTTGCTCTTTTAAGATATAAACTTACTGAGTCATTTTCTTTACACAATAGCTTCCACAGGAGATAAGACAGATCTTTATCTGTACAGAAAAACAAACACTAGAAATGAAACTAAGATCATTTTAATTCTCTGAAATCTTGATCCACATGAAGAGGTTAGAAGTCCAAGGATGTTGAGGTAGATTGTTTCCTAATTTTCTGAGAAGTCGCCTTCCAAGTACCGATTTCCAAAGTACAAAGTTGCATTCCCACCAGCAAGGGAGGACTGTTCCCCTTACTCCACATCCTCTCATATGTAAGCTCTCATCAGTGTTTTTGGTATTGCCCATTTTGACAGGTGTAAGGGGGTATATCCAAAAGATGCTCAATCGTACCACAAGGACATGTGCTCAACTATGTTCATAGCAGCTATATTTGTAATAGCCAGAACCTGGAAACAACCTAAATGCCCCTCAACCAAAGAGTGGACAAAGAAAATGTTACATTTACACAATGGAATACTACACAGAGGTTAAAAAAAAAAACGATATCTTGAAATTTGAAGGCAAATGGATGGATCTAGAAAAAACCATATACAGTGATGTAACCCAGACCCAAAAAGACAAATATCATATATACTCACTCATAAGTGACTTTTAGACCTGTAGCAAAGAGAAACCAGACTACAGTTCACAACCCCAGATAGCCTAGACAACAAAGAAGACCCTAAGAGAGACATACATGGATCTACATAGGACAAGGACAGAAAAGGACAAGATTGCCTCAGTTAATTGGGAGATGAGGGTCACTGTAGAGGTTACAAGCAGAGAGGGGAGAAAGGGAGGGAGTGGAGAAAAATATATAGCTCAATAAAAATAATAAAGAAATTATTCAAAGAAAGAAGCTGAAGATACCTAGGTTTTGGGAGTCCTAAGTCCGATTGTTCCTCTTCACATAGGCATTAACACAAGGGTTCAGCATCTCTGATGGGGTCAGAGAATGACCACATTGTGTATCCTCTTCAGACTCATGTGCTGAAAGGTTCACCCACCTCATTGGTGGCATTAGGAGAAGAGACCTTTGGGTGGTGATTTGGCCATGGGAGTGTGGTCATCACATTTGGAATTGGTACCCTTAAAAGAGAAGCATTGAGAGATTGAGTTTCCTGCATTTATTGTGATACCAGCCACTGGTTAACCATAAGCCTTTGTTATGTTGAGATCTATTCTTTATATTCCTAGTTTTCTTGGAGATTTTTTCTAATGAAGGGGTGTTGGATTTGGTCAAAGGCTTTTTCTTCATCTTTTAAGATGACTGTGTGATTTCTGTCCTTAAGTCTATTTACATGATAGATTACATTTATTGACTTACATATGTTGAACCATCATCCCTGCATCTCTGGAATGAAGTGAAGCTGATCATGTTGTGATCTTAAATTCAGGTTCCTAATATTTTTTAAGAATGTTTATGTCTGTGTTTATCAGGGAGAATAATCTATAATTTTACTTGTATCTTTATCTACTTTGGGTGTCAAGGCAACATTGGCCTTATAAAAAGAGTTTGGTAGCATTCCTTCCTTTCATATTTTGTGGAATAGTTAGCAAAGGATCAGTGTTATTTGTTTTTAGTACTGGTGAAATTCACTAAGCAAACCATCAGAATCTGGCCTTTTTTTCAAGTTGGGAGATGTATTTATATTTCTGCTTCAGTTTCATTGCTTGCTATAGACATTTTAAAATTGTTTATAAATTTTGGTCTTATTTTGATAGGTCATATGCATGTAGACATCTATCCATTTCTTTTAGAGTTTCTAATTTAGTGAGATATACTTCTCTGAGGTAAATTTTAATGATTTTCTGGGTTTTATTGGTAGCTGTGGTACCATCTCCATTTCCATTGCTAATTATACCAATTTGGTTTTACTGTCTCTGACTCTTGGTTAGTTTGGCTCAGAGTGTTTTTTAAAATCACATCCACTTTTAATAATTTACTTTTCATTGTTTAAATCCATGAGGGGTACAGCATCACACGGATCCTGGATTCTGTGATCCATGGCCTTTGCATTTAATTTACTTCAGAACTGGGCTCAAACCAAGCACTGTCTCCATGAGCCTGGGTTGCCTTTCTCCAGATATTCACTCTGGTTTTCACTTTTGATTTGCCTCCAGGAGTCAGCTTCACATACTTACATATCACCCATCTTCCTTAAATTGAGTTCCAGTTCCTTTCCGGGATAAACACTTGTATTGTAAGCCATTTTCTCTCTTTGGTTCCAAGACTTATAGCCAGAAAAATGTTCTTGCAACACAGTGTTCCAGACATATTTGCCTTTTAGAAATCTTGCTCACAGCAGGCCTCCACAGGTGTTAGGACCATGGAAAGAGTCATACTTTTCTGTTTTTAAAGTTCATCTTTCAGGGGGCAGGGTGGCTTTCTCTTTTATTAATATCTCTCTCTCTCTCTCTCTCTCTCTCTCTCTCTCTCTCTCAATGTGTGTGTGTATTTATTGACTGAGAAAGAACAGGGAGAAAATTTCATTTGTAGTCGCTTAAATAAAATAATTATAAATTAATGTAACCAGAAAAGTGAGAGACCTTTACCATAATAATGTCAGGACACTAAGAAAGAAATTGGATTATGTACATTGGAAGACAGAAAAACCTTCTTTTCTCATGGATGGAATGAATTCATATTCTGAAATAGACGAAGAGGCACACACAGAAAAATCAATGTACAGATTGAGCACATCCTCATCAAAATTCATTTTTCCAGAAATGGGAAGAATAATCTGACTATATGCCAGCACAAAAGACTCAAGATATTCAAAGCAATTCTGAGAAAAAATCCTGGAGGTATCACCACACCTAATTTCATGTTGTATTGCGGAGTCACAGTAACAACTATGGCGTGAGAGTGACACAAAACAAGAACTATAAATAAACAAAAGAGAACAGAAGACCCAGGCATAAATCCACATAGCTACAGCTATGTGATATTTGACAAAGATGCCAATAATGTATAACATAGAAAAAGCAGCACCTTCAACAAGTGGTGCTGGACAAACATGATATATACGCATGTTAGAATACAACTCGATCCCCAAGGCTTACCCTATTCTTAAGTCATCTCCAAAGAAAAGAGTTTAATATAAGACCTAAAACCCTGAGCTTCTTAGAGGGAAAAGCAAGAAGACCACTTCAACACATAGACACAGGTGAAAACTTTCTGAATAGGATTCAAGTTGTTCACTGTATAGTGGCAACAATTGACAAATGGAATGTTTTGAAATTAAAAGAAAACTTGGACACAAAAGGAAACACAAATCAAAGAGACAAACTGCAGAGTAGGTTACTTGGTTACACATACATCTGACAGAGGATTAATGTTTCGATTATATAAAGAACTAAAGAGAATAAAACAGTATGAGGCTGGACCACTCAACAGTGGACTACAGAAGCAAATGGATAGTTCTTACAAGACAGACACAATTTGTAAATAGATACACGAAGAATGGTCAGCCTCACTAGCCTTTAGAAAAATAAAACTTAAAAGAACATAGAAACTCTATCCCTGACCCCAATCAGAACGGCAACCATTATCATAAATGCTAGGGAGAATGTGAACAAAAGTAAACCTTACAAATTGATATGGGAATGTAAAGTAGTTGAGCTACTGTGGAAACTAGTACAGAGGTTCCTTCAACAGCTAAAAATAGATCTGCCATAAAACCCCACCTGGACCATTCCTGAGCTTTAAGACAAAAGAGTCCAAGTTAACACAACAAAGATGTTTGAGCATTGGTACTTTACTGCAGGGCTGCTCACAGTAGGTAAGTGTTGGAACCAAGGTGTATGTCCAACAACAGAGGAATGGATAGGGAAAATGAAGAATATATATACTCGATGGAGTAGAATATACACATGATTTCAATGTGAGCTTGTTCTCTAGATATGGTGTGTGTTGAAGTGTGTGGACCTCTCTGTGTCTGTGGACATGTGTGCACTGCTGCCTTCCTAAGTGTGAATGCAGGTGCCTGAGTGCCAATGTGGAGATAAGAGGACATCCTTGTCTGTCCTCCTCTTCCACCTTGTTCAAAGTGGGGCTTCCATGCTGTTTGCTGCTGCCTACACCAGGCTAGATGGCCCTGAGCTTGTGCAGTGTTTCCTGTCTGCAGCTCCCACATTGCAACAGGGACTCTCAGGTTGTAGTTGTGTGTTATTGCTGTTTACTTTGGTTCTGGGATTCACACTCACACAGCCAGGATTTTTACCCATCTTCCTTGCCCTACAAAGGATTTTTTTTTCAACAGAGTTCTTTTACCAATAATTTCCAATATCCAGAATTCCTGGAAACAACCCAGATGCCACTCAACTGAAGAATGGATAAAGAAAATGTTACATTTACACAGTGGAATACTACACAGTGGTAAAACATGATGCCATCTTGAAATTTGCAAGCAAATGGATGGGGCTAGGAAACAAAACCACAATGAGTGAGGTAACCCAGACACAAAAAGACAAATATAATAAGTATTCACTCATAAGTAGCTTTCAGTCATAAAGCAAAGAAAAACCAGCCTACAGTCCACAACCCCAGAAAACCTAGATAACTAACAGGACCCGAAGAGAGACGTACATGAATCTACATAGGAGGGTGAAAAAGACAAGATCTCCTGACTAAATTGGGAGCATGGGGGTCACAGGAGAGAGTAGAAGGGGGAGAAGGGGGGAAGGGAGGGGAGTGGATAAAAATGTATGGCTCAATAAAAACAGAAAATTACTTAGAAATAAAAAAGTTCAGAGTTATGCTACTTGCAGGAAAATAAATGCAACCAAAGATAATCATAATAGGTGAATCAATCAAGTCTCAGGAGGAGAAATACAAGGTTTTCTTTTAATTCCTGATGTTAAACTTTATAATGATATAATGATACAAAATCTTGTGCCTATATGTGACATAGCAATAGAGGGAGACCCAGAGGAGTGGAGTGAGAAAGGGGAGGAGATATGCTCCATGTATATTAGGTATGAAAGAAAATGTCCTTTTGCAGTACAGAACCATGAACAATGAACATAGACAATGAAACCAAAAGGCCAAAATGTAGGTCCCTTGTACAAAAATAAGTGAAAGATAAGCTAAGAACCATAGCTCTTCTCCCATCACATGAGGACCTAGTTTGAAGGAATCGTCTGTGAGAGAGAAGGTCTCATGAGACACTAGATTTATTGGACCCTTAACCTTGGGCTTGCCACACTCCAGAACTGTGAAAATAAACTCTTGTGGCTTATAAGCTCTTAGGTTTATAGAATTTTGCTATAGACTCCCAAACAGATTCAGGCAGCCCTCCCAGTAGGCAGAAAGTTCTAAATAGTTGAATTAATAAACAGCCAAAGTGTGAAAATACATGCCTAACCAGGGTGCCACCTAAAGATCTATTTCTATAGCGTAGTTAGCTAGAATCTTTTGTACCTATGCCTGACCCAGCTCAGTTTAACATAGTGCTTCCCAAATGGGCACAGTTTTGGCTATATGAATGTTAGGCAACGTCTAGAAACATTTTAGTGTACAACAACTAGGGAAGGGCTGCAGTGTAAAATTTGGCATGTGGATCGACAATGGGTAAAGGAAAACAGAGTCTAGAAGTAGACACGTATTACACAGTAACTTAATTTCTAAGATGCCAAAATAATGAAATGAGGGAATGGAAATTTGTGTTAATAAATGATACTAGCATAAGTTAATATACATATGGAAAAATTGAGCCTCCACCTTGAAGTTCATATCACAAAGGAAAATTAATGCAAAACAGAGCCTGAATTAAAAATTGAAATATGTCTATGAAAAAATGTGGTACATATACACACACATACATTCATTCATGAACACATATATTCAAATTAGTGAAAGGCAAGATGTTTTCAGCAGGATGTTGAAAATAGCCATAGGCACTAGCAAGTTAGATTTCTCGTTAATAAGCATGAGTAAGTAAGTGAACAAGGAAGCCACTGATGGAGCTGCAAGATTCTTAAAGTATGTGTGACAAGGTACTGAGTCAATTTTAAGTAAAGAGTTTTACACAGAATAGGAAAAAGATCTCTCTACAAATGTCACTAAAATATCTAAAGTACTTGGGTCAACCCTTCACAGATATCCGGTTAACACAGTAGGGAGTGTCAACATCATCAGTCTCTGGGGACACCCATTGACAACCGCAATGAGACAGCACTGAGCACACACTACAAAGGCCAGCATGAAAGATTGATGACATGCAACATTGACAGGGAGCCAGAGCTACTACACTTTGAGCTGGGAAAAACCCACACACTTATCAACAGGATAGTGAGTCCACAGTTTGTCACTCTCCTACACTATGATAAAACCTATGGAAACGAACCACTGACTCATGTGGCAGAGTGGATAAATCTCACAGGGACAATGCTCAGCTGACGAACGAAGGAAAAACCCTAACACACCTCATATGACTCAATTCCCAGGAGAATGCAAAACAAAATGAATACAGCAATAATAGAAAAACATAACTGCCTTTGCAAATGAAGATTGATTAAAAGGGTATTTTCTAGAACATGTCAACATCTCATACCATAGTAAGGTCATAGGTTATTTGCATGTGTCCACTGGTCAAAACCATGTTTCTAGGCTTTATGCATTTTCATACATGTAAATTT
Source organism: Microtus ochrogaster (assembly GCF_000317375.1). NCBI lineage: Eukaryota > Metazoa > Chordata > Mammalia > Rodentia > Cricetidae > Microtus > Microtus ochrogaster. Next base: position 55,089,580 of record NC_022021.1, read on the forward strand.
ATCTAAGGAACTCTTAAGATGTTAAGATCTGAATTAATAGAAAATAGAGTTCATTTAAACCAGTAAGTTCTTCGTAGGAAGTGGTCTCCTGTGCCCA
>NC_022021.1:55091031-55135664 GCF_000317375.1 Microtus ochrogaster
AAAAAAAAAACAAAAAAATCCCCAGTAAGTTCTTGTTTGTGTTTTTATTACACCATATATTAATTGTTCAATTTAAAGGGGTTAATTATAGCATTTGTAAAGATTTATATAATTTACTTTAACTATATTCACCCCTCTATCATTCTTCTTTTCTCTTCTTTTCTTCTTCCTTAGTTGCTGGATCAAGCATCCTTGATTTTAGTTGGGCTAGACACCAATCCTAGTACAATAGTCAGGACAGATTGTAGGCAAGAGGTTACATGGTTGGGTTGGTGTCCCAATCCCTCTGCCAGATGTCTTGCTGGGTCACAGGAGATGGCCATTTCAGGCCATTTCAGGCTACGTATCCACTCTTGCTAGGAGTCTTACCTGGGGTCATCCTTGTAGATCCTGGGAGTTTCCCTTGCACCAGGTTTCTACCTGATCCTGAAATGCCCCTTCCCTTCCCAGTTGTCTCTTCCAGTACTCTCCCCAGCCCTTCACCTGATCCCTCATGTTCTCCTCCCCACCTGCCCCAGTCCTCTCTCAGAATCTCTTCTATCCCCCCTTCCCAGGAAGAGCCGAGTGTCCCCTCCCCTTGAGCCCTCCTTGTCACTGAGCCTCTCTGGGTCTGTGGATTGTAGCATGGCTATCCTTTACAGATAATATCCTTGTATAAGTGAGATAAGTGAATCCATACCATGTTTGTCTTTCTGGGTCTGAGCTACCTTACTTAGAATGATTCTTTTTCTAGTTCCGCCCTTCAAATTTCATGATGTCGTTGTTCTTAACAGCTGAGTAATACTCCATTGTGTAAGTGTACCACATTTTTTTTATCCCTTCTTTAGTTGATGAGCCAGAGGGGTCAAGGACATCACAAGAAAAACAACAGAATCAACTAACCTGGGCCCATAGGAGCTCACAGAGACTGAACCAACAATCAGGAACCTGCTTGGGACTGACCTAGGCTCTCTGCAAATATGTGACCGTTCTGTAGCTTGGTCTTTTTGTGGGATTCCTAACACTGGAAATAGGGGCTATCTCTGACTATTTTTCTAGCTATTGGAAGCCTACTCCTCATACTGGGTCATCTTGGGCAGCCATAATACATGAGGGGGTGCTTAGTCTTACTGCAACTTGATATCCCATGTATTGTTGCTATCCATGGGGGGGGGGCTGTCCTTTTCTGCATAGAAACAGAGGAAGAGTGGTTTGGGCATGGGCAGAGGGAAAAAGGGGAAGCACTGGGAGGAGAGGAGGTAGGGGAACTGTGGTCTGAATATATAACAAATAAATATTTAAAAATTCAAAAGGAAACTACTTTCAATAAAAAGAAAATAATTTAAGCAAACGATAGTCATTGTATCCCATCTTTGCAATGAATAAAAATAAGTTTCTGAGAACTTTCCTTAGATTGTAAATGATAGAAATCTTACTTACAAATTTTATTAACTGAGAGCCAAGAAATATATACCCTACCATCTAGTGTATGTTTACTATGTACCTATTAGTGTATGTGTATATGTGTGAGAGAGACAGAAAGTCAGAGACAGAGAGAGAGAGACACAGAAAAAGAGAGAGAGAGAGTCTTACTACATAGTCTAGGCTGGCCATGAACTCACTCTGTAGCCCAGGTTAGCCTCAAACTCTTCACTCTTTCTGGTCTGGCCCCCTCTCCCTCCTTTCCTCTGCCTCTTTTGGCAACTCCTTGTACAGAAGCATGTGTCTCATGATGATTTTGCCTTTAAAATGTTTAAAACAGGTTACATAGGATAAATACTAGAATTATTAAATTTAAATAAAGGAAAATGTGATAAGTGAAAATTCAGTGAGACACCCTTATCTTTTTGTGTTTTATTAAGTCCTCCACACTGATGTGACTAATTCTTTTTTATTTCTATTTAAATTTTATTTAAATATTTATATTTCATTTTTATATTTAAATTTTGATGGCATTAACTTCTTTATAAACACATTTTTAAAAATATAATTATACAATAAAAATAAGTTCAGGTATTTTTTTTCTGGTATTTCAGGACAAAGTATTTTAAGTAAACTGATAGTCTATGCTATGTCTAGTGGCTCTTCAATAAGAATAGCTTGGGAAGTAGTCTATCATCTTTTCTGATAAAAAATATGAAAATAAATTGATGCTCTTCAAAATGATATGACCAAGGAGAAAGATGCTATAACTGGAGAAAAGATTTCTAAAATCACTATAGAAGCTACAGATTCCTTCTGTGTACATTGCCAAAGATCCCTTCTGATTTTGGCCATGTAACAACATAGGCTAGACAACTAATAATTGGTCTTGCGTTCTAAGGACATCAACTTGAAAACAAATCTTAGTGCTGATAAAAATTAAAGACTTTCCACTTGTTTTATGTTGTTGAACATTTTTGGTCTTTTAGTTTTGTTGTTGTTTTATTTTGTTTTGACATACAATCTCCAGGGGGAAGTGCACTCTGGCCTTGAACTTGCAGTCTTCCTGCTTCCACCGTTCTAGTTGCTGGGACAACAGGTAGGGACCGTTGTGGAATATTAGTTAAAGCTATGGTACATTTGTTTATGCTGTGGACCATTTGTTTAATGATGCAAAGAGGTGTTGCATTCTTTTATGTTGCATTTGCTAACTCTGTGAAGCTATATTACGATGCCTGTCCAAAACACCTGATGGATCTAATAAAGAGCTGAACGGCCAATAGCTAGGCAGGAGAGGGATAGGCAGGGCTGCCGGGCAGAGAGAATAAACAGGAGGAGAAATCTATGCTCAAGAGAAGGAGGAGGAATGGGGAAAGGAGGAGAGGAGAATCCCAGGGGTGAGCTACCCAGCAACACAACAAGTCATGGAGTAAGAAATACAGGAAGGTATATAGAATAGAGAAAGATAAAAAGCTCAGAGGCAAAAGGTAGATGGGATAAATACTTAACTGGCTGCATACATAAAGCTGGCTGCATGCAAGCCAAACAATTGGCTGGGCATTTATAAGTAATAATAAGTCTCCATGTAATTTTTTGTGAGCTGGATGGTGTTAGAGTAATAACCACCACCAACAGGGAACCATCAGGCCCTGGGTATTCACTGACAGTACCAGTCTTTGAAATACCTTTTATTTCAAAAGAAGGAGAAGAACTTTTGTGTAATTAACCCTTTATCATGCTTTTCCTTTGTAATTGTAATTAGTTATAAACTATGGAATTTGTTGAAATAGATTTCTTGATTATAAAAACTTGGTAGAATTAAAATACTGTTATTTTGGAATTATCTTACAGTTGGTTTTGTGTCATTGACATTTCTGAAACCCTATATAAATTCATTATTAAAAAATATCCCTGTAAAGAAGAAGGCAGGCATTCTACTAGAGAATCCTTATGGACCTTGGGAAGACACGTTTCTCACATTGTTTCTAATCATGCTCCATGGTCTTATGGCTTCAGAGTTCATCAGTGAAGATCTGTGGCACAAGGACAAAAGAACGTTCTGTTTTCAGCATCCCCAATTCATCTAAATCATGCATGTTAATGTGATGCCTTCAAAGGGGCTTGTTTTCAACTTCCTAAATGAGTAGTGTGTCCACACTAAAGATGGGCTTTATACAGCCGTGCCTGGACCATATCTGGAATCTCATAATCCTCAGATACTGGGAACCTAACTGTGAGTGCCAGCATGTGTATGTACATTTTCCCCCTTCATCTTTTAAAGGGTAGCTAGGCTGATTCCATATCTTTGTTATTGTGAATACTGTGTGTGTAAACACTTGTTCGTGTAGGTAAAAGTGGAAGTCAGAAATTGGCACTGTAATTGTATTTCTTAATTGCATCTCCATTTTTTTTTTTTTTGGATCCAGGGTCTCTCACTGTACCTGGAGCTCACGATTTTAGCTACAGTGGTTGGCTAGTGCCACCTGGGGATCTGCCTACCCCCATCTCTATCTGCTAGGATTACAGATATGGGTTGCCATGCCCAGCTATCACGTGGGTGCTAGGGATTCTAACTCAGACCCTCATGCTTCTGTGGCTGACTCTACATCCACCGAGCCATTTCCTCAGGCTATGAGTCAAATTTAACAACTGCAGCATTATATTTTGTTCTGGCTGCATCATATTATTAGAAAATTATGAGCATTTTATTTTTAAATAATAAATTTTGTTTACTAGAAAAAAATGTGTGCCTTAAAGGTATTTCATTATGTGGCTATCAGTGTATATATATGGATATCAACACACCACACACACACACACACACACACACACACACACACACACACACACACACACACACAAATAACCTAAAATGTAAAGCTCTTTTCTTATTAGTCTTTCATTTTTTTTTTAACTTTTGCTTGTTTTATTTCTTTTAGATCACTCATATTGATTCCCATGAATATTTTTTGACTACTTTTTGGTACTTTGTACCAGATGGTTTTTCCAGGGAAATTACCAGATATGCAGTTGAAACTCTTTGTAAGTCATCTTGAAGTCTGGCACATACTGATGAGGCTTATTACTGTCCTTGTACCTTCTGTCCCTGCTCAGCGATTTTAATAAATTCTTCAATCTTTTCAAATCTTTTTACTACTGCCTTTTATAAAGTCTGAATCTCCTGTCCAGTATACTGTTCTAATGTCCTCACTGAGGTTTCTTTTTTTTTTGTCTTTCATTTTAAATGTTTTTCTGTGTAACTGAAGGACTCTATAGTGTACATACTATTCCTTCCTTGTTAGGAATCTTTTCATATTGCATATAATGTTTTAGTGGTCATCTGGATCCTTACATATTTTATTTGCATGTTGGGATTACTTAAAATAGATCACCAGCTGTGAAAATGCATGTCAGAGGCTTCTCCATTGTATTCTGTGCAAGCCCACTTGGCTCATTATTTGCTTGCTAAGCATACATATTATAATTTTATTTTTGTTATTTATAGACAAATCTCATTGTTTAAGTTTTCATTTTTGTATAACTAGTGAGATTAAAGTTGGAACACTCATCTCCTCAAGACCTGCTTTTGCCATGATTTTGTTTGTATTTTTTAACATTTTCTTTTTTTAGAGTTTATTTCATATTTTTTATTGTTTTTATTGCACTGTACATTTTTCCTATCCCCTCCCTTCTTCTCTTCTCCCCTTCTACTCTCTCCATGACCCCCATGCTCCCAATTTACTCAGGAGATCTTGTCTTTTTCACCTTCCTATGTAGATTCGTGTATATCTCTCTTAGGGTCCTCTTTGTTGTCTAGGTTCTCTGGGGTTGTAGACTGTAGGCTGGTTTTTCTTTGCTTTATGACTGAAAGCTACTTGTGAGTGAATACATATGATATTTGTCTTTTTGTGTCTGGGTTACCTCACTCAATATGTTTCTTTCTTGATCTACACATTTGCCTGCAAATTTCAAGATGTCATTTTTTTTTTACCACTGTATAGTACTCCATTGTGTAAAAGTACCACATTTTCTTTATCCATTCTTCAGTTGAGGGACATAGGCTGTTTTTAGGTTCTGACTATTACAAACAATGCTGCTATGAACATAGCTGTGCACATGTCCTTGTGGTATGATTGAAATTTTTTTGGGTATATACCGCAAAGTGGTATCGCTGGGTCTTGAGGTAGATTATTTCCTAATTTTCTGAGAAACCACCATACTGATTTTCAAAGCAGCTGTACAAGTTTGCACCACCATCAGCAATGCAGGAGTGTTCCCTTTACCCCACATCCTTTCCAGTATAAGCTGTCATCAGTGTTTTTGTTCTTGGTCATTAGGATTTTAAGGATTAGTATAACCTCCTCTTTCTCTGAAGTCTTTACTGTTATTCTAATGGGTGACTTTTGTGTTTATTTATCATTTAAGGATTGTTTGATTTCAATATAAAACAGTAAAAAATGAAGGAAACGGACATTATTTGACAACTATAGAATTAGACATCTATAAGATCAGAAAGAACTCTAGGGACAGGTAGAACCTGTGTTCACTTAATATTGGATAGTATGCATAGTATGACATACAATCTGTGACATATGGATGAATTTTATTCCTGCAGTGAAGGGAAGACAACAAATTAACTTGTTTTCCACATTGCTTCAGAATGTCCAGCACTAGAAGCAATATTATCAGTCCCGAATATCCATGTCAAGATGGTTTGTGGCAATGTCAAGAGGCTGAAAGCATGCCTAGGTCATTGCTCATTAAAGATGTTCTTTGGACCAACAGAAACCAAGAAAAGAATGCTAAGTCATATCCCTGCAAGAGAGTACAGAATGTTCTGCCCTTACCGAAATATTCTGTCTTGCTGTTAGAGCACTTGGTTGTCATCTGTTTGTATTTTTGCTTGTCTTGTTTTCTGAGAAACAGTGAATGGGACATTTAAAATCATTTTACCTTTGCTTTTTCCATGTACACAAACTTTCTTACTATTATCTTACTAATACACTAATATTTCCTTTTTGGAATGCTATATAATTATAAAAGAATGATTTATTTTATACTGATAAACCAATACGCTCTACCAGTTGTTTCTTGTTAGGTATTTAACTTTGAAACCTTTGCAAGTATTAATTTATTCTTTTCCTTTGGGTTTTTTTTTTGTCTTCTTGAAACCATGAGGATGTTACCCCACTGTCTATCCCCCTATGTCTTATAATCTTTGGTTTCTCACTAGATTCCTTTAGTGTTGTGCATCTCCTGTTAAACTCTTAGTCCGTGTTCTCTGTTACTGTGATTTCACATTTTCTCAACACACCCCATCAGCTATTGTATGAAAAGGCTTATTCCATGTTCTGCATATTCATATACAACCTACTACAACCATGAGTAGATGTTACTCCTACTGTTGTACATAGATGGACAAATGTTGATTATTTTCCCCATTTAGCATTTGCCTTTCTACTATCGAAGCATGATGATCTCTTATCAGTCAATTACTAAAGGTCATCAAATGACCATCATCTTTCCAGGAAAAGCTCTGAACTTTGGTGTATTATTAACCCACCTAATTTAGCAATATGGGAAAAAGAAATTCAACAGCATGAGATGAAACATAGCTTATAAAATTGTGGTGTCTCTAAGGTGATATTCATTTTTCAAACCCAGACTGGATACTCCAATCTGGCACTGTTTTAGATGAAGGTTCCTGATTTCTATTGAGGCCATAGAAATTTCTATATAAATGGAAATAATTGCATATTTAATTGCTGTTCCAAAAATTTGCATTTTTGGATGAAACTGGCTTAAGCCCCTGTCTCACTATTGCTGTAATCACAGTACTGTCTAATGTTAATTTGCATTTTAATTGAGCTTTAAACATTTAAGCAGAGGATGTCCAATAGAAGATTCTATAATGATCTCAGTAATTGGTAGGCAAGAGTTATTTTTTTTTTTGTTGTTGTTGCTTCTTTTGCAGAGAGAAATCTGCCCAACAAGGCCATGGAGGAGCTGATAATTTTCCAAACAGCCTTTTTACTTTGTGGCTGTGATAAGAAAAACAGGAGGTAGGAATGGAGAAATCAAAAGAGACAGATGTCAAGGGACTGCAGTGGTGTCGAAGGGTCACTCAAATTGCTGAGATTTATGCTAGGACCTCGCATCGGTTAGGGCAGATAGTTGTCTTTTATTTTGAGCTCCCTAAGATACACTTAATTCCTATATACCAGACTTGACCTTTTTTGTTGTGATTTTGTATCTTTAAGGACTTTTAGAAGCAGCGCCCACTGCATTTTGTTTCTAACTCACTGATTTAAGTGTTAGGAACATTTTCCGAGTCCATTTCTTTGAAACTACTTTGGGGAGAGTACATGAACGCAAGATGACTGACTCTCACAGGATCTGCATCTAGAAGATGCAAATCTGTAAATTGTGGAAACAGAGTGCTGGTGTCTTCATCATGACCCAGGAGGAGTTTAGAGGGCACAGCAGGTGTTGATTCATATATAATTACACAGGTTTCTTCTTGGGCTTCTCGTAGGTGAGTCAGCAGCTTTAGTGTATGGAGAAATTAACAGTCTATAAGGTGATTCTGAAGAAGGGCTTCTCAGAAGTATAAGGCACAAACGTCACGGCGTGGTGGTAATGAAGTGCTAAAATGGAATGGTCTTATCCCACTGTGATCTCAGATGTTCTTGTCGCAATTATGGTCATCGTGTCAGAGATAAAATCAGGCTGACAGGGGAGTGAACGAAACTGCCTTCTGTTCTCTGGAGAAAATGTGAATGATTATTTGTGAATGAGACACTTCAGGCTGCAGTATAATCAGATGCCAGCTGTAGAACAGCTAGAGTGCTTCTTAAGCTTTCAAAAATAAGCTTTACTGAGTGATGAGTTTTTAAATGCCTGATCACACGGGCATTGCCTATAAGACAAACTCTCCATCTCTATACACGATTCCTTAGGGTCAGTATATTTCTTTTGTGTGTGGATTCCCAGTTCACTCTTTTTTGCTTAGTTTTTACTCTGTATTCAGCCATGAGCTAAAAGCAGTCTGTTCATTTTGTTATATTTTGTTTTGCTATGTGTAGTTATATGAAGGACAAAGCGAAGAGACACAGAGTTCTCTTGGTGGAGAAAATGATATTTGCATTTTAAATCTAAAAATCTTCTGCCTCACACCTGACGTTGACTAATAAATATGTAACAGATTTTGAGGCCAAAAGTAGATGCCAACGACTGTTCTGGAGTAAATGCCCATTTTAACCTCTTACTGTAAGTATTTAAGGTAAGATAAGGTACAGAGAAAAAAAATCATCAACACACTGTTTCTGTAATATTATCCAGGAAGTTTCTGATATCAAGGAAAACAATGCTTAATGATCTCAGGACTACTTTGCTCCTATGCTGGTTCTCCCTGTCCGACTGGAGTTGGTGGGCTCCCATTAGCTCAGTTAAGCTCTTTCAGTGGGTGTCCCCACCATGGGCATGACATCTTTGTTCACATTCTCACTCCTCCCACTTTTCAACTGCACTTTGAGAACTCAGTTCAGTGCTCTGCTGCAGGTCTCTGCCTCTGTTTCCATCAGTTGCTGGTTGAAGGTTCTATAGTGACATTTAAGATATTGATCAATCTGGCTACAGGGCAAGACCAGTTCAGGCACCCTCTCCTCTTAGGGTCTTAGCTGGGGTCATCCTTGTGGATTCTCTAGTGCCAAGTTTCTTGCTAACCTCATAATGACTCCCTCAATCAAAATATCTCTTTCCTTACTCTCATCTCTGTCCTTTCTCTCTCTCTCTCTCTCTCTCTCTCTCTCTCTCTCTCTCTCTCAACTATCTCGTTCTCTCAAGTTCTCTTTCCCTCCTCCCCTTTACCCTTTCTCTTTCCCTTACATGGGCCAGTTAGAGTTAGAAAAGTCTTAGATGTCAATAGATCTTGTGCAAATGCAATATAGTTTAGAACAAACAAAAAAAAGCCCACAAGGCTAGGAAAATGCATCTTCTATCAGAATCTTTCAATCAGTTCAGGAAGCATGATCCTATTTAAACATTTTATATAGCTCCAGGTATAGTCAGTCATTGCTAAATGAGTAAGCGGATGCTCTCTGATGGTGCAGAGACATCACAAATGAGTTATTTGGGTCAAATATTTACTTTCCTGTGGGAGTTTAATATATAAAAGCAAAGCCACAGAAATAACAGTTGTCAAAGTGTTGAGGGGGATGGTGTCCAGTGAAGGCTAGAGACAGTAATTGGTTTAAGAACTCAGCCATTTTCAATCATTTTAGAAACTTAACAGATATGAGCTAGAAAATATAGAAAAGAAATATGTCTAGTTATTGTGAGGACATGAGAGAAAAGAGAATATAGGGAAGACTTGATTTCATTTGCACTGGATACTTATATTCAGCAACATGATTGCATGTGCATATAGAAGCATTTATGTGTGTGTGTACAAGAACTGAGTCCATCTTAGATTAAGAAAATTCAGTATTTTTAATTTTTGTTTGCTGGTTCATTTCTACATTGTGAAACATTGAACCAAGAGCTAGAAACATGGAATCTTCAAGAACTTCAATCAATTCTTGTCTTCTTTTTTTCCAATATAATATTTTTGATTATTTGGAAATTTTACATCATGTACCCCAAATGAACAACTCATTTTCCAGTCCTTCCAGAGCAGCCCCCAGACTTTTGTGACCTCCCACACACGAAGAAGAAGAAGAAGAAGAAGAAGATCATCATCATCAACAACAACAAAAACCACTACCACCACTACCAGCACCACCAACAAGAATAAATCAAGTCTAATTTGTGTTGCTCACGTACTCACTGAAACTCTAAGTAGAAGAGTCAAGAATGGTTGTCTAGAGGCAAGCAGTAGTTCCCTGAGACCTCCAGGGGGCGCCTCTTCTACAGAGCAGTGCCACAGTAGAGTTCTTCTCTGGGATCCTCAACCCAAATGACAATTGGGTGAGTCACATATCTGGGAGAGAAGGCATTGATTTTTACGAACTTTTTACTTTTTACGAACTTTTTATTTTATTCTGTGCTACAGCTATTTTTCCTCTTAGATATTAAGTTCTTGGGTCCCATAAAGTCGGTTCTTAGTAGTTTGTGGTTTCTTAAACTAGAACCTGGCACAGACAACAGGCACTTAAGAGTGACATTTGGAGTGCAACCCAGATGTTTGCTTGTTGGGAAAATAAAACATGTCTCATGGACAGGCGTGTCTATGAGATGAAGGTTTGATGCTCCTATCTACTTTCTTACAGCTTTTATAGTTGTGTCATGTGACTGAGGCCAAGGGTAGAGTTGTGATGGAGGCATCTTACCTTTCCTTTTGGAATTATGAAAACTTTGCTGGGATCTAATCCTTTTGGGGTAAACCTTTTCTTATTAGTGGGGAAGGATAGAGCTAGAGATATCTATAAGCCACTCTCTGTTAATTTTAAAAAAATATTAAAAGTCACCCTATAGTGCAATTTCACTTTCACTTTGTGTTTATTCCTGTCTACCTAACACTAATTCAATTTTCAAGATTGCTTAGGAGCCTTCTTATTTCTCTCAGCTATAAACTCCATTTCATTTTAAATGATTGCATAGCTCAAGTAAATGGTCCGTGAAGCATATGAAGAAAAATGAGGGCAAACATTCCATGCTTAAATAGCTGTCATGGTAGTCAGTGTAATGGGCTGGAATTTTGAAAACAACCGGATATGAATCACACTTTGTACCCATATCCTCTATGGGCTCCACAAAGTCCTCATTTGTAGATGTTCTGAGTACATCTCACTTTTGCTGGAGATGTATGGAGAGTAACATTTTATGCAAACGAATATCTTTATTTTGGAGAAGAAGGGCCTGTGGAGAGAAAATGCAAAGAAGAGAGCCGTGGAGTGATTTTGTTCTTGTCATTGATAGTCTTTGGAAATGTTAGTTCTTTACACAACAGCACTTAAGTACCGAAAACTGCTTGTCATATTTCATGGGAATGTGTAGCCATACAGCTCCCTCTAGGGTGTGTATAACTTTCCCCCGTCACTATAGAGACAGAGTAGTTCTGCAATTTCTTGAGAGTTTCCTACAGCACACTAAACAGTTACTGTGTTTTTTCAAAGTCCTATGACGACAGATTGGATGTAGCCTGAGTTCATGGTAATGGAAAGATGGGCACCCTGTTTACCTGAAGTTATTCAGCCAGTCAAACTTTCCTCGTGGATATTAACTGCTTCTTTGAAGTATTCAATCCTATACAGTGAAAAACCCCACCCCTCTTTGGAGCACTGTAAAAGTATATAAAAACATACTTCTCATAGATCAGATCCTGGTGATTACTTCCAAAGCCACTTTGCAAGTGATGGTAGGCTGCTGGCTTTTCTTGACAAGTGTCATTCACTTGTCAACATTTGTACAGACTGAGCTGGAAGGAATTCTTAAGGCTATCTTACTGTGATCCATCTTTGATGAAGTTGGGAAGCTATGCGCAGCACATCTCTTTGTCCGTTTGTGTGGTGTAAAGTGAGGCAGAGAAGGGCTATCACTATGTGCTCACCTTGGGATTGTTACGAGCATCTATAGCTGTTGTTGAAATCTGATTCTCTGCTACCCACTGCTCCCTTTTTGATGCCATGTTTTCCTAAATTCTATTTGCTTATTCTCAAATCCCAAGTAGAATTTGACATGTCTTTTTCTATAGGCTTTTTTAAATGTAACTATTATTTATATATTTTTTTGAGAATTTTATACATGATTGCTGTATTTATATCATTTCCCTCCCTCCCTCTGACTCTTCCACCTCCTCCCATATATCCCTGATCCTTCTCAAATTCATGACCTGCTGGTGTCCTGGTCCTCTGTCCCTAATACTCTTTCTTTTCCATTTCATGCTCTCTGAATCTTAGATGTAGAGGTTGTGTTGTCGATATATCAGTTGGGACTAAGCGCTCCATGGTTACGTCTCCGCATTTCTACCTGTTTTATGGGTCTCTGTAATAGTAACTGTCTTCTGGGAGGAAATAGAGTTTTTATTGCAGGCTAAAAGCTAAATTGATCTGTGGGTATAAGTATTTAGAACAGAGTTAGAAACTATACTGACTCAGGAAATGGCTGCAGCAGATTCTCCTCTAGGGTCGTGGGCCATGGATAGTTGCCTCAGCTTGCCATTCCTGCTTGAATTCCTTCTTGTGGAATAGGTACACAGCGGTTGGTTATCCCCAAGATATAAGTGCCATTTATTGGACCATTGTGAAAATGTTTCTGGGCCAGTCACTGCTGTGGTTTGTAGGCACTGGGGCTGGGTGGTACTATTGATTATTTTTCTCCCTTGGAAGGTTACCTAGCATCTTTCAGCATTAGTACAGCTAGTCCTCAGGTAGGAAGTTTCCAGGGTAAATGCAATAGCCTATGTAGTTTCACATGTGTGCTTGTGTATTTGATTAAGGAAATTTTCTAGTTGTAACTAGAAGCTATAGTCTTTTTTGTATAATTCTTTTTTTAAAAAACAAACAAACAGAACTCTTTAAGAAGCAATAAAGAGCAGGATTCCTTCTATCCATTGCCTTTGGTCATCTGAGTAGCTAAGCAGGCAGTTACTTCCCCTTACAATCTGCATGTTCAAGTCTGCCTCATTCAGAAGGCTGCTCTGCAGCACACTTAGGCAATTGCACTTCCCATTGTGGTGGTGAGCATTTGCAGGACTGCCAAGCACAGTTGCAAGCCCTTCTCTTACATGAAACAATCCATCACCACGTGAACTAATATAACATACAAATAAAGAGAAGCTTTCTCGTCAAAACTAAAGCGAACGCTACTCAGTTTTCCTTAAGAAAAAGGTGTTGAGTTAGCTGTGAGTGGCCAGCCACGAAAGACAGGGGAGTAGAAAAAAAGTGCTGAACTTTGATGGCTTTTCTCATTAATTAAGAGAAAAAGTGCAAGCATAGATAATGCATGGAGGATGTGTTTTATGTGAGATGCTGTAGAAATCCAAAAGGAGAGACACACTCAAAGCAAGGGCATGGGCTGACATCAAAAGAGTCAGAAACTACACCCAATGAAATGTCTGGGCAGCCTGACCTGAAAGGAGCTCTCAAGGCTTACCTGAGTGGGCTCCTTCTCTGATTAGGTTGGGAAGCTGTGGGCAGCACATCTTCTATGTGCTTGGGAGAGTATAAAGTGGGGTCGGTCACCAGGATGCTAAAGGTTATATAAAGTGCTAGTTTTGAAGATTCCCAGTCTTCATTTATTTAATAAACCAACCATCTACTTATTAGATAAAGGCTTTTGACACAAGGCTATATTTCAAGTCCTTAGTTGTTGTTTAACGCAACAAAAGTTGAGAAAAATGTTAGTGATTCTTGGTGTCCTGGGGTCATAATGGTGGAGAAAGCTTGTTTGGTAACTCTTTGGTGTGAACCAAGGGCAGAAACTTCTCTATTAGTTGGTCCTCAGTGGCGCAGTGACCCTGGCATGGATGGGAATGGTGACTTGTCAGAGGCTGTCATGGAGAAATGCCAGCAATGCTTTGACACATTTTATAGGAGATAGTCTCAGGAACTGCTAACCCCAAGGATAATCTCATTATGGAGAGGAATCTAATAGTAGAAATATGGGTTACTGTATGTTTCATTATTGCATGCTGTAAGCATCAATGAAATTCTCAGATTTCCTTGAGAGCAGGTGATAGCCACATTGATAGCTTCAATCCTACCTCACACAGCATCTGAAAGGGATGCTGAGTGGTCATAGACTAGTGACCAAGTTCCCAAAATGGGACCCTTGGTTCCTTTGATAACAACTGACACAGAAATAGCTCTCCTGTGAGAGTTAGTTTGACTTTATTTCCCTTTTTCATTTACTGTGTTCCTCTTCCTAGAGAGCACTCTGTGCTTTCATGTTGATGTAAGTTTGGTCTGTATCCATTCACTTGCTCTCATAGAACTGAATGAAGATGAGGCAGGTTTGCTTGGGTAATGAACTGGGCATGGTGTTTGTGAGGTTAGGTAGTCCTTCCAACCAGCAGTTTCATTTTTCTATGGGCAGTTGTTCACAGGGTTTCTTTTGCCTCCTTCAAACCCAGCAACAGCCCAGAGGTGAGCTGATCAGACAGTTTGGCTGCCTTGAAAGATGTGGTGCAGACTGCAGGCCCTGCTGTGATATAGCCCCATCAACTCCCATCTTTTATGGCCTTTTCTATATTGTAACTCCCATGAGGTAAGGAATTAAACTACATTAAACCCTTAAAGAAGTTTGAGTTCATGACGTGTAGCTAGCTTCTCAGAAGTTATAATTAGCATACTCTGCTTCTAGAGTTTTCTGCTATTTGAAGAAAAGTTATCAGTTTTCTAGCTTATAACAACACTTAACATAAAACTTTTTCAGAACACTCAGTACCTCTTACAAAATGTTAAAGAGGCTGTAATTGTCTACATGATTATATCAGATGACTGCAAAGCAGACAGCTCACAACACTAAGAATGGAAATATCATTCCCAGTATTGATAAGACAAAAAAAAGCATAGTTTGAATCTCAAAGTATTCAAGATTGAAGTTCAAATTTGATGCACAACAAAGATGTCTGAAAAGTTCCCTCCAAGGGTAGACCCTACGTATTATATTTTTAAAGAGCCCTATGTGGTAGGTTGAACTGTGGTCCTCAGGAAGGATCACATCTGTGGCCTACTGATTGGAATCTGTGAATATGGCCTCCTTGGGAAAGGTTTGTTGCAGATATAATAAATATCTTAAGATGAGACAGCACTGGCTGCATGGGTGGTTCTTAAATCCAGTGAAAGGATCTTTAAAAAGGAAAGAAGAGAAGATTCAGCACCTGCTGAGAGGACCACATGAATATAGCAGAGATAGCGTCTGGATCCAGTGCAAGTTGGAAGGTACGGGAGCAGAATGCAGAGGGAACACGCCTGGCCAGCGCTTTGGCAGTAGACCCAGAACCATGCAAAAGTAAATTGTTATTTTATGTCACCAGCTTGTGATAAATTGTTTTGCCACCATTGGAAACTAGCACACCACGGGTCAAAGAACAAATCATAAAGAAAATTTCAACCAAAAATGAAAGTGTGCGTGAAGCAGTGGAGATCTCATTGGATGCTAATGAATCGGTACTCTGGGGAGAGTTTCTAACACTAGATGCCTGTATTAGGAGGGGGAGACAGCCCCAAGTCAGCCTCAGCTTCTATCTTAAAGCAGCAGAGAAGAGCAAAAGCAAGCTCCAAAATAAACAGAAAAGAAATCTGAAATGGTCTAATCGTTGAGCTAGACGTAAGCTGAATGTGGAGGTGCACATCTGTATAGTCAGTATCAGGGAGACAGAGATGGCAGCTCTGTGGAATTTGCTGACTAACCAGCCTACACGAATCAGTGACCCCCGAGTTCAATGAGAAATCCTAACTAAAAAGTGAAGTAGAGAACTTGGAGCTGGAGAGATGACTCAGGGATTGAGAGCAAGGGCTGTTCTTCCAGAGGACCTGCATTCACAGCACTGACATGGTGCTCAGAGCTATTTGAAACCCCAGCCCAGTGTTGTGTAGAAGTTTCCCTTGAGATTGAAACATTCCATCTAGAAGGGAAGCTCCTTAAGACAAAGTTAACAACTCAAAACAGCTCCAGGAAGTGTCTGAAACCGACCAGATTCACTGGGCTCCTTCCTCTCAAGAGAAAGTCATAAAGATGGCTGCAAGTCACTCTCAGGTAAGTAAGCCAAGCTGCAAAGAGGGCTCTGAGAACAGCCAAGGGGCCTGGAAGAAGTAGAAATCAGCTGAGTTTCCTGGAAGAGGCACTCAACAACTGAGATACCTGGGAAGGATCCTCTCCAAGCTTCTCAGCCGCTTTCAGACTGTGCAGTGAGCTCCACGTCCCAGTTTTGTGAGCTGTCACCCATGCTGGGGCAGGCTTTGGTGATGCACCTGTCTTAGAGTCATTTCTGCTCCTGTAAGGAACCCCAATAAAACTCATTGGTTCACCAAAAAAAAGAAAAGAAATCTGAAGATCAAACTAGAGATCAGAAATATAGAGGGAAAGATCAGCAAATTATTGACAAAATAACAAAATTTGGTTGCTTGAGGAAATCAATAGTATGCATAAACTAGGAGAAACAGACTGATCTAGGCCCACGGAAGGGAGGGAGAGAGAAAAGGAGAGGAGAGGAGAGTGAGAGAGGGGGAAAATTGCATCAGCACAGATGGCACAACTATGAAAGGACTATAAGGAGGTGACATGGAGTGTGTGGGACCCCAGGGAAGTTTGTCTATTTCTTGACTATCCCTCTTCATCCCCAGTATTTAGAGAACCACTGCCTTCCCTCAAGGGAAAATCCTGTTTGTCTGTGGGTTGGTGTGTAGTCCCCCTCACACCAGCCAACATGTAATTTAACACCTTCACCAGTTCAGCTACCTTTGTTTTACCCCTGCCAATGGCAGGCATGCATTTCTCATGAGGCTAAGGAGGTAAACACTCATGAAGGCGTCTCCCTGTTCCTTCCATTCTAGGATTTAGTTCAATCAGGTTTCTTTCCATCCTCACTTCTCTGGTAGCTAAATTGAAGAGCTGACTTTAGAACTCGTGTGGCTTGTTCTTATTGAGAAGGTGGCACTTGTGGTCTCCTGCGGTCTGTCTACATTCTAATAGAAGAGAAATGTCAGACTGACATGCCTCTCCTGTGCTCAGGGACTTCTGAATGAACTCTCAGCCAGGGCCTAAGCCCTTCCTGGGATCTGGTGCTGTGTGTTTGTTTGCTTGATGCCATAGCAATATTGCACAGATAAGTGGCTTAGCAACCGAAATTTGTTTCCTTGTAATTCTAGAGACTAGAAGCCCAAGGAGGTTTTTGTTTGTTTTCGTTTCTTGGAAAACTTGGTTTTTCCTGCCACATCTTTTCTTATAATGACAGTGGTCATGTCAAAGTACAGGTTACTCTGATGACATGACATCATTTTGACTTCACTACTTTGAAGACCCTGTTCTAGTTATTTGGGATTAGGAACTCAACATGAACTGAGGAGGTGCACAGTTTAGTTAGTCTACATCATCTTGCATAGTCTGGCCCTCCCTTGCTTTTCTCATGTCTTTATAGTGTGTTACTCTATCTGCTCTAGCCACACTGGACTCACTGCTAATCTATAGAGTGGACTGGACCCTATCTCATGGAGGTGAACTTTCCCTGGCCATCCTCTGCACTGGTCCTTGCCTAACTGCCCTATCATAACCCACCCCAATCCCATTGCAATGCTTATTCTTTGTAGCACTACCCACCTTGTAAACTAACATGTAATCTATCAATTATGTATATTTCTATCTCTAACCATGTTTCATCCAAATTATATAGGAAGAGGTTTTGGTGAGCTCTTCCTTATTGCTACATCACCCTATGCCAGGGACATATTGGACAGTCTGTGATGAGTAAAGCAAGGGGCCAAGGCTGTCTTGCTGCTGCTCTTTGATTTTAATGGATAACTTTGCATGCATCCTAAACCTGATCTTCTTCTTTTTAAGAGATGTTTCTTAAAAGAAAAAAAGCATTTCCACTCTCAGGGGAATATTAGAAGGACAATATCAGATTAACATAGACAAATTGCTTTAGCACATCCTCCTGTAGTGTGCAGACATCCTTAGTCCCCACTGATGGAATGCAGCGTTCCTGGGGACTTTTAATCATGTAATCCTTTTGCCATGACTCCATGATGAGACTATTGTCACTATTATCCATTTTTGGTCTCTCCCTTTTCCTTCTGTGAGGTGCACTGCTCTCTCGCAGTCTCTCATGCTGTCTGGATTGATGTGTGTTGTCTCAAACAATGCTGTTACTATTATAGTGTGACTTCTTTTCTTTTGTTCCTGTTTTTCCTATTATTCCCCTTTTGTTTAGTTTATCTCTTCTGAGTTTTTGGTCTTATTAGAATTTCTCTTAATTGGATTCATTCTCCTTGAAAAGAATTTCATTTTTCCTTTCTTAGGTTGTCATTTGGAATAATTCTAGATAAAGATTTTTCAGTATTCACGGCTAGGGATGTGGTTTAATAGGTAAGGTGCTTGCTGTTTAGCTCTGAGGGCTTGGGGTCTATGCACAGAACCCATATGATAACCCATACTTGATACTGCAAAATCCATGAGTGTTATGGCACATACTTGCAATCCTAGTGCTGGGGCGACAGAGACAAGCAGATATGAGGCTTGCTGATGAGCCATTCTAGCCTAGCTGGTCAGTGCTAGGTCAGGTAAGAGAGCTTGTCTCACAAAAGAAGGTGGATGGCCCCTGAAAAGGGGTTGACTTCTAACCTCACATGTGTGTGCATATCCTGCCCATACCTGTACACCTGCACACACATAAATGTACATCCATGCCCACATTAACACACACACACTCATAGTCCATTCTTACATATATTCACACACACCAACATGCACATTCATATGTACACTCTCACATACACACATACACGCTTACACATTCACACATACACTCTCACATACATATTCATACATACATACACACTCACACATTCACACATACACTCATACACACACACACACGCACAAGATTGTCAGCATTTGTAATACTGCTTTGAGGGTAATGATGCAGTGTCATTATAAGCACCGAGTGAGAAGTGGAAATCCAGATCTTTGGAAGTGTGCCGTCAAAACTGAAGGGAGGTGGAAGGATGGAGGCTATGTGGAAAGACCTACCAGAGGAAAGGAAAGGAAACAGACCAGAGAGGAATCAGAAGAGAGGGAAGAGGGTGTGGTGAATATTTAGCAAAATAAAATACAGGAAAAAATAGTAAAAAGGTTTCAGAGGGAAACAAATTAAAAAAAAAAGAATAGTGTTGTTGACTGTGCCTAAGATTTTGTGCTGGCTGGGCCATTAGCACATATAAACACTCCAACAGCCTCCTGAATGAGTCGTCATCATCAGAATTTTACACGTGTGCATGTAAAGTTAAGCAACTTTTTACGTCCCTCTTCTTTCATCTTAACACTCATGTAAATCATAGTCTTATTGGAAAGGTATTTGTCATTAATCGGAGGCCACCAAGTAAGGGGCCATGACAGCATGCAAGTCTCAGTCTTCTATCCAGTGGGTTGACAAGACCAGTATCTTAACTTTTTTATCTATTCTCAGTCCAAGAGGTTAGGGATATGTTTACTAAACTATCCAAGGTTATTCAACTGGGATGTGACAAAGCAAAAATATGAAGTCAAGTCTCTGAGAGTTGATAGTCTGTCTTTTCTCAACACCTCTGAGGTGCAAAGATGAATAATGCATGGCCCTGCCCTTGAGGAACTTACAGGCTAGTGGTTGATGATAGAGTGGACAGAAAGATAATCACTATGGACTGTAATTCTACAGCTACCAAGATAGTGGAAAACAAAAGCATGATTCAACTTGGTTTTCAAAACCACACGAGAGTGGGCTGAGTAAATGGCTCAGAGAGTAAAAGTGCGTGTTATATAAGCCTGAGGACCTGGGTCCAGATCTCCAGCACTGACAGGAAAGCCTAGCGTGGCTGCAAGTGCCTATAATCCTAGCACTCATGGAGAAGGAGATACTCAGAGCTCACTGGCCAGCCAGACGATCCAAAGGCAATGAGTTCCAGATTCAGCTAGAGACCCTGTCTCAAAGGCTAAGGCAGTGTGTGATAGAGCAGGGCATCCAATGTTGGCTTTTAGTCTTGCAAAGGTACATATACTTAAACACACACACACACACACACACACACACACACACACACACACACACACTGAAAAGGAATTTTCTTGGTGGAATATGAAAAGATAAAGAAGAAAGTGTTCTAGATAGTGAGAACACATGGATGGCATCAACATACGGGAGAAGCTCTCCTGAGTCAGAGATGGGGCAAAAAAGGAAAGGAGCTAGAGTTGGGGTTGGTAAGCTAGGTCAGTGGAGGAGATGTGCTAGTGATGGCTGCACTACAGAGGTAACAGTGAGGAGAGGCAAAAAGAACAAACTATTTTTTTAAAAAAAGTATTTATTTATTTATTTATTTATTTATTTATTTATTTATTTATTTATTTATTATTAATACAGTGTTCTGTCTTCATGCATGCTTGCAGGCCAAAAAAGGGTGCCAGATCTCATTACAGATGGTTGTGAGCCACCATGTGGGTGCTGGGAATTGAACTCAGGACCTCTGGAAGAGCAGCCAGTGCTCTTACCTGTTAAGCCATCTCTCCAGCCCCAACAAAGTATTTTTTTTTGTGAAGAATCAATATCTTTAGTGACTTTGGTGAGTCAAAGATAATAGTGATTTCTGTCTTAATTTCTAAGGAGGCTCATGCTTCCATTTCACTGGAGAAACTTGGAGGCAGTAGAGATTTTGATAAGATGATTGGCAAGATTGCCCTGGTAATTCCGAGACATCATGGTGGTCTGGAATGCTTGGAACTGAGTAGCATGAGTGGGGGGTATTTAGTTTCTCCTCTATCCTGCATCTTTATTTCTAGTTCTTCCCAAATCAAGTCAACAATGCTACTTTTCAAGCTTAAGTAGGGATCTGGCGTGTTTAAAATTTCCTGGCTCATGGAGTATGATGGTTTCAACTATATGACCACATTGTCCTCAACCCCTCTGACTTTTATCACTACCAATGCTTCCTGTGCCTTTACTCTAATCGTGTTAGTGGGACTAGTAAGAAATCTGGGCTACCAAACCCACCAAAATACTGATACCAGTCACAAGGCACTATGCTGTCTTCAAACTTTACATATAACTGGAGATATGCCCTATATCGACTCTGTCTTTCCATTTCCCACCCCCACCTTGCTCTGTTGACCACCATTCTAATTTCTATTTGATTTGATTTTCTTTTTAAGTATCTACCTAAAATATGAGGTCATTTCTCATTCATCTTTCAGGGCCTGGCTTATTTTGCTCAGCACAATGTCTTGTAAGTTCATGTATGTTGTGACAAATGCCAGTAATTCCCCTTCAAATGCTTCATAGTACTCTGCCATCAGTATAACTAATACCACTTCTTTGGTGCCCACCCACCTTCCCCTCCTCTTTTCAAATTATTTTTTGAATTCATCCATTTATTTATGTATTTGTTATTTATTTATTTGGCTGTCTATATCTATCTATCTATCTATCTATCTATCTATCTATCTATCTATCTATCTATCTATCCATCCATCTATCTATGTGCTGCAAGTAACTCTACCATGAAATAAATCTCAGCCCCCACTATAATTTATTTATCAACATGTAAACACTTTTTTGTATGTTTACCATTGTGATTAATTGTGTGAAGGACATGGGAATATAAGCATCCCTACACGATTTAAATTAATTTCCTTTGTGTATATACACAGAAGACATGTTGCTGGTCACCTGGTATTTCTGTTTAGCCATCTGAGGAGTTTTCATGTTGTTTCCCATACTGGAGACACCAATGTACATTCATTTCTGCAAGTAGTGTGTAAGATCTTCATCTCTTCCATCATCAATACTTGCTTCTCTCTTTCTCTCTCTCTTCTTTTGAAACGAGTTATACTAACAGGTTTGATTTTATGTCTCATTGCCATTTTGATTTTTATTTTCTTAATGACTAATGATGTTGAAGGCATTTTAAATTTTTAGCCCACTTTTATGTTTTCTTCATAGATACATCTATCTAGGGCCCCAAAAACATAACAAAATAATAAAGTCTCTTGATTAAAAAAAAATCTGTCTCTGGAGACCAGGCTGACTTTGAACCTTTGAATGTGAATGTCTCTCATTCCTGAGTGCTGGGATTACAGGCCCTGTCCTTACACCAAACACCTCTATTTTTTTCTATTGAATAGTGAGTTCCTTATTTAGCATATCACACACATAAACCATATCACACATGGTTTACAAACAATTTTTTCATAAACTATAGGTTGCCTTTATATTGCAGTGTACCCTGAGCTGTAAAAGGAACTTTTAACTTTAATATGGTTTCACTTATTTGGTGTCATTTTTGTTGCCTGAACCTTTGGTGACTTTTTGAAAATAATCACTGCCAAGGCCACTGCCAAGGTCACTGCCAGGGAGCATACCTCTTGATTTTACTTTACCCAGCTGCATGGTCTCAGTCTCTCTATCCTTGGTCTATTTTCAGCTGACCTTTCTCTATGATGTAAGAAAGAGTCCAGGTCTTTCTCATGTGAATGCTCCAATTTCCTATCAATGTTTATTATTAAAGGGAGAAGCTTTTATTTGGGGGGTGGGGTTTCTTGGTACCCATCCTCCTTTGAAAGTTAGTTAACCATATACTCTTGAGTTTGTATCTGCACTCCAAGTCCTATTCTGTTTGTCTGGTTAATTTTATGCCACTATTTCTTTGTCATACCATTTGACTTTGAATCTTTGAACTTTGAAGTCTCTTCCTCCTAGATGCTAGAATTATGACCCTGTATGTAAGCCAATGATGTCTGCCTAATTTTATTTTTTAACTATTGAGTTATGTGAGTTACTTAAATACTTTGGATATTGATTCTTCATCAAATATAAGGTTTGCAAATATTTTCAGAAAGTATGATGACTCCAACTTTGTTTTTCTTCCTTAGGGGAAGTTTTGGATGTGTGGAGTTTGTCACAGTTTCATATAATTTTCTAGAATTGCTTTTTCCTGTTTTGGGAGGAAAATGCCATTGTAATTCTTATCAAATTGTGTTAAATAAGTATATCATTTTGGAGATTATGGATATGTTAACAATAATTCTTCCAATATATGAACTTAGAAGATATTTTTATTTATCTATTTTCTATTTATTTCATCAATATTTTATAGGCTTTGATTAAAGTATTTTTCACCTATTAGCTTATGTTTATTCTTAAGCATTTTATTCTTTTTTTCATACTATTACAAAATGGATTGTTAGTGAAGGGCACATGTTTTTCCTGGCCGCCAAGAACCGAAATAATTACACAGAAACTGTATTAATTAAAACACTGCTTGGCCCACTAGCTCTAGCTTCTTATTGGCTAACTTTTACATCTTAATTTAACTCATTTCTATTAATCTGTATAGCATCACGAGGTCATGGCCTACTGACCAAAGATTCGGCATATCTATCTCTGATTGCGGATCCATGGTATCTCCTTTACTCTGCCCTTCTTTCTCCCAGCATTCAGTTCAATCCTCCCGCCTACCTAAGTTCTGCCCTATCAATAGGCCAAGGCAGTTTCTTTATTCATTAATGGTAATCACAGCACACTGAGGGGACTCCCACATCAATGGATTGTTTCCTTGATTTCTTTTTTAGACAAATTCATTATTATTCTGAAGACATAAAACCAATTACTTCTAGGTAGATTTTTATGTTTCATTGGTTTACTAAATTTATTCTTTGATTCAGCTTGTTCTAACATCTCTCTGTGGAATCACTAGGTTATTCTGTAGAGTATCATGTCATCTGTAAATAGGGGTAATCTTGCTTTTCAAAAGATTTGAAAGTTCCTTTTAGCTTGTCCAGTTGCTCTTGCTAGTATTTCTTATTCTAGTCTAAATAGAAGTCATGGGAGTAAGCATCCTCATATTGTGCTTAATATCAGAGAACATTTCTCAGGTGTTTCCATTGGAAATTTTAGGTGTTTATCATCTTACTATGATAATGCATATTAAAGCACCACTTCAGTACCTTAATCTTGTACAAGAAAATAAATAAGAAAGATATGTAACAAAGCACAGAAAAGCAAAGAAAAATAGTTAAAATAAAAACATCTGGAATTATTGTTATACAATAAAATATTTGACCTAGTCATATGTTGTTTCTGAGCTACTCACAACAAATATAGTGATATAGATGAGTCGCAGTGAAAAGATTCCAAAGTATATGCAATATAAACTTCAAGAAAAGGAGACAGAGAGTGCTTATAATAATATAAGATGAAGCAAACATTAGAGAAAATGCAATGGCCAGCAAATGAGGAAAGGCATTATGCAAGATTAAAGAGCCCTCCAGCAGGATGCCATAGTAACAACAACGGTGTCACAACCAAAAAAGCTGGCAGTCCACACAGAGATGGACTGAACTAAGAGGAGAAATGGGCAGATCCACCATTATAGTTAAGACTTCAGCACCCTCCCTCTTCAAATGAAAGTCAAGAATGCAGAACTCAGTGACATTGTCACCCACCCTGATCCCATTGATATAGAGAGAGTGTGCAATTAACAGTAGAAAAGTCATGGTATTTTCAAGTGTTAACACAACTTACTTATCAGCAAAATAGGCCATGTCTATGCCATGAGGAAACACTGGCCCAACCTAAAAGTAACCGTAGTAAAATAGTCATTTTTTTTCCCTTCTGACTGCCTTAGACTTCAATTATAAATCAGTAAGAGAAACATAAAAGGGAAATCTGCAAACACTTGGACCTACCAAACCTCCAAATAATCCATGTATGAAAAAAAAAGTCTCTAAGACAGTAAAAAAGCAAACCTAAGTTAAAGTAAAAATGGAGCAGAAATCATCAGGACTCAGCTGAAGTAGCACGGGGGTGGACATTTAAAGACCTAAAGGATTAGAAAAAAAAAAGGTCTAAATTCATGACACAAATTCTCGTCAGGAGAACCCAGGAAGAAAAGTAAAACTGAACTTAGCACAAAGGAAAAAAATCATTTTTCCCAGATGATTCGTAGGATGTTGTTTCTGGAGAAACAATCTTTTGTTTGTTTGTTGAATGGGGTTTTGGTTTTGAAAGCAGGGTCTCTTTAGCCCTGGGTTTTTATAAAAATCACTATGTAGCCAGTTTTGCACTTGTGGCAATCTTCTTTTCTTTGTCTCTGAGTTCTGGAATTCTATGCATGAGCCATACTTCCTGACTTGTTATAAAGTTTCTGATTAAAAACAATTCATAGGCAGGGTGGAGATGGGCCATGTCTTTAATCCCAGCAATTGGGAGGCAAAGGCAGGTGGATCTCTGTGAGTTTGAGGCCAGTCTAGCCTACAGAGCGAGTTCCAGGACAGGCTCCAATGCTACACAGAGAAACCCTGTCTCAAAAAAAACAAAAAACAAACAAAGAGAAAGCAAACAAATAAACAACACATAAAGTAACCTTTAGAATGCTGAGAACTGATTAAATTATCAGAAAATGAGGTTCCAAATGGAGCTGATGGCTACTGTGACATTTAAGACAGTGGTTATGTATACTGCTCCCCCCCCCCCACCAAACCTCTCTCTGGAAACAAACCACTAAGGATAAAGCAATAATATTTCTGTTGCCTTTAATTAACCACTGTTCATCTTCTGTTAGAGAATAGCGTAGTCATGAATTTAAGATGGTGTTTAGAGACTAGGTAAATGGTTTTTCATATTTATGTTCTTATTTATGTAATCAGGTCAGACAAATACTTTTACCAGTGCTTCTTAATTGTGCTGGTTGCAAATTAGAATAATTTAGAGAACTTTAAAATATGCTGGTGCCTGGGTGTCATCCAGGGAAATTTTGATTTAATTGGCTTATGGCAAAGAGTCTCAAAATACAGTCTCAAGTGTGCAACAGCAGTACTTGGGAACTTGTTAGAAATGCAAATTCATAAGTCCCATCATGGCCTGACCATCAGTGTTTAAACAAATCTGTCCAATGATTCTGAGGTGGTGTGTCTCAAATTTTAATGTACTTAGGAACTCCTGGGGGATCTTACAAAAGCCCAGGTCATGACTGTGGGTTTGGTATAGATTATTAACAAACTCCTGTAGATGCTAATGTGGTGGGTAGTGAACCACAATTTGATTAACAAGGGTCCATATGACATCTGTACATTTGCATTTATAAAAAAATACTGCCTCCTTATTTGGAATGCAACCAATGTTGAGGCTGAGTAGTCTGGATTAGTTTTTGTGAGTCTGCCAAAGTCAACACTACTTGAGTAAGCCTTCTGTGATATTCCATACTTGAGATTGGAGAATCATCGAAAAGCTTACTAGTTTTGAAAAACCATGTTTACTTTTAGTGTGTGTGTGTGTGTGTGTGTGTGCACATGTGTGTATGTGTGTGTGCACATGCGTGTATGTGTGTATGCACACATGCAGCTGTGTGTGAGCATGAATGTAGAGGTCAGAAAGAGGACAGCTCTTGAGAGTTGCTTCTCTTCCACCGCAGTGGAGGAGTCAGTGAGCAAACTCAGGTTTCAGATCTACAGACACTGAGTCACCTCCCTTGCCGTTCTCATCTTTTAAGTGGTCTTACTAATCCCACTTCTCCCCTCAGTTGCTCCCAATCCCATGTGACAAATTTATCCATTATTTTCTGCATCCAACATTAAACACCCTGATTTCTATGAAACTTTTCATACTTATTGAATTTTTATTATCTGGCCATTTTATACATGTATCATATAATGTGGCTTGATTACATTCACCCCTCATTTCCTCTTCTTCAGTTCTCTCGCATCCCTTCATGTCTTACCTCTCCTAAATTCATGTGCTCACCTTTTCAATCCATTGAATCTCCTTAGTATTGTAAGTTTATGTTTGAGTATAGAACCGTCAACTGGAGCAGCGGGCCCTATCCCTGAGGAAAACTTGCTCCTTCTATCACAGAAACCATCCGTTGCTACTAACCACTCAGTTTGATGTGGGATTTCATGAGTCCTCCCACATTAATTCTGACTTGATTTTGTGCAGATCGTGTGTGTGAAGTCCCATTATAGTCTCGTGTATGCAATTGCCCTGCCATGTCTGGCAAATATTAAGAGTAGGTATCAAGTACCTCTGGATCTTGTCATTGTTTACCTACTCTGTCTTAGTTAGGATTTCTGTTGCTGTGAAGAGATACTGTGACCATGGCAACTTATAAAAGAAAACATTTAAATGAGGAAGCAGCATACCGTTTCAGAGGTTCAACCTGTTGTCATCATGGGTGGGACATGGCAGCAGGCAGACATGGTACTGGAGAAGCATCTGAACATCCTACATCTCACAGGCAACGAGAAGAGGTCTCTGTGTCACACTGAGGGAGTTTGAATAAAAACCACCTCAAAGCCCATCCCCACAATGAAACAATTCCTCCAACAAGGCCACACCTCTTAATAGTGTCACTCCCCTTTGGGGACCATTTTCTTTTGAACCACCATGACCTCTTCCCCAGTGATCCCTGAGCCATAGGATCAGGAATTTAATATAGGTATCCTATTAAGAATTGTATTCTTTGTATGTTGACCATTTGTGGGTCTCTGTATCAGCAGAAATTTACTACAAAAGAAGCCTTGCTTTAAAAGGCTGAGAAATGAATATACTAATATTTGAGTATAAAGATAAGAATTTGTAGGGAAGTTGAATACTGTGGCTATTAAGCAGAATATCAGTATTAGGTTATCTCCTAGGACCAATGACCTAGACAGCCCTTATCATGCATCTTGGACCCAGTTAATGGTACCAGATATGAGTTTTTCCTTATGGAGCAGGACTTATGTTCAATCAGAAAGTAGATGGTTACTCCCATAGGATTCATGCCGCTATTACACCAGTATCTATTTTAGTATAAAAATAGATGCTTTTAATCTATTGTGGCTTGGAAGGTACACTACTCTGTACAATTATTGATTATTTTTATCCCCTGGAAGCACACACACAGAACTTTCTAGCATTATGATACCCAGGAAGGATAAAACTTACAGATCAAAACTAGCTTGATTTCTCCATGTTTTATCATTCAAATATGTGGTATCTTCAGCAATAGGACAGAGACAATAATCTGTTTTGTCTGTGTGGTCTTGTCATTCCACTCTTCAACAACTTAAAAAAAATAGGTAATATTTACCTGGCATTGAACTTTTTGGTAGCCTATGTTGTCTGGGAGAGGTATTGTCTCCCAGAGATAGAGTAGTTCCATTTAAACTCCACATGTGTGTGTGTGTGTGTGTATATATATATATATATATATATATATATATATGGTGTGTGTGTGCATGTGTGTATGTCCACAACAATAGGTTTCCATATTATCTTTTTCAAAAGATCTCATTTTGGTTTTCCCTTTACATCATCCCTTTTCTACCTTCCTCTCTCATTTAAAACTCCATTAATGCTTCCTGTTCAACTTTACCTCATTCATGCTACCTGTGTTCTGTCCCCTGTCTTGTAGCCCCTGTAAATGACAACTTACTATTTTCCCATTTTTTGTGGTAACTCTAATCTTCATGAGAAACAATATGCTCTGTCTTTCTGGGTTTTGGTTACTTACTTCCTATGGAATAGCAGTTTCCAAATCTAATTACTTCTCCGTAAATTTCATTTTCTTCTTTATGGTTGAATAATAGTCCTTTGTGAATATGTACCACATTCATATTATGTATTCCTTCACTAATGGATAATTAAGTGGTTTCTATTTCCTGGCTATTGTGGATAGAACAGCGATAAAAATGGATGATCAAATATCTGAAGTAAAATCTGGAGACCTTTGAGCATATGTCCAGGAATGATATCGCTGAGCTGTATGGTAGATTTATGTCTAGCTTTCTGAGGAACCTCTACTGATTTTTTTCCGTGGCTATACCACTTTGCATTCATACCACTTTCTCCACATGCATGCCAGTGTATTTTGTCATTTGTTTAAAAAATTTAGGCATTCTGACTTTAAGCCATTGGAGAAAGCAACTAAAGAAAATCCCAGAAGAGGCAAAGAACCCCCTCACTCATAGAGTGGTAGGTTTAATATTGTAAAAATGTCAATTCTATCAAAAGTAACTTGGAGATTCAGTACGTTACTCACAGAAATTGAAGAAAGTCTTAAAATTTACATAGAAATTTAAAATCCCAGAACAGCCAAACAATCCTGAGCAATACATTATGCCATCTCTAATGTGAAGAAAAGTCATGTCAATCAAAATAGTACAATACTGACATAAACCCAGACACACCAATAAATGGAGTGGAACTGGGGACCCTGATATAAGCCATCCTTTTCTTCTTCACCCCACCATCATTTTCCCCCATTGTATCATTTACAAGGGCTGTTTTACATTTTCAGATAAAGATTATCTAATGAGGTGAACTATTCATTTCAACATGTTGGAAGATGATTAGAGCCCACTTTGTTAAGGGAATGTGGACCTCTCCCCTTCTTCTGCAGACAATGCCTTAAGACAACTGTCCTATAACTATCACTTTTCATTTTACACACTCTGTTAGTGCACACTCACCTGTTCTGATGCTATCAAGAAGCATCCACAGATGAATAACTTCATGATCAGTCCAAATCTGCCTCTGACCAGTCATTTGGTACACATCTCCCCTTACAACTTCTTAAAGCCACTAAAAAGTATGGCAGAATAGAGTTCGTATTCCCTTCCCAAACCACCTTTTCCCCTATATTTTCGACATCAGAGTAACTCTTGAGTATTCCTTAGCTCTGTTCCCATATTTACTCTGTCGAGCCCATGGTAAGGCCTTAGGATTCTTCCCATCTTGTACCCAGCCACTCTTCTGTGCCTTATGCTCTTCTGGTGCAGGGTTTCATTGTTTCTTGTTTTGATGTGATTATCTAAATCTTTTCTTACCTTTAGTCAGCCTGACCTCTCACCTACATACCTTATAGTATCTCAAGTGTGAATTCTTACCCCTTCTCATCTTTAAAACACTGGTGTTGCTTCACTGTCTTATAGCCAGAGACTGCGTGTTGACTTCCTGGCCACCCAGACTCAAATAATCACACAGAAACTATATTCATTACCACACTATCTGGACTATTAGCTCAGGCTTCTTATTAACTTACTAACTCTTACATATTAAATTAACCCATTTCTTTTCATCTATTTATTACCTTGAAGCTATGACTTATGGGTAAAGTTCTAGCATTTGTTTCCTTTATACTGTCTCTCTGACTCCACCTACTCTCAATATATATCTTTGATTGGATTTTCTGCCTGACTTTATTCTGCCCTGCCATAGGCCAAAGTAGCTTCTTTATTAACCAATGGTAATAAAACATCTCTACAGCATACAGAGGGGAATTCCACATCACTGACCTCACAATTAAGTCTAAGATTCTTAATACAACTTAAATCGTTAGCATTTTGCCATTTGCTCTCCTTTCTGGAAGAAACTCTCCACCATGAACCTGGTGCTTTTTTTTTTTTTTTTTGCATGTATCATTTTCTCTGTCTGTTTGACTCCTTTGAAGAGGTGATGCCTTCACTTAGGGTATCTTTCTATTTTCCTAGTTGCCTAACCCTTTTTCTTGTTTTCCTCCAAGATACTGGCTTTGAATAGATGCTGTCCTTGATCCAACCTCCTTCAAGGCAGAATTACATACCAGATCACCATCCCTAGGGCTATAATTATACTGAACTTTAATTCCCTGTTTACTTGTTTGTCCTGAACAGCTTCTTCGAGACAAGATTAGCTTGTTCTCCATGCCCTGAAGCGTCAGTGTCTGTCTGTATTATGGCTTTTGCCTAATAAATATTAATAAGCAAAGTTCCCAGATGTGAAAAAGAAAGAGCTTGCCATGGCAAATCAACCAGAGAAGGGCGGACCTGTCAGAAAACCACAAATCAATCATCTTGTAGGTTGTAACTTCTTTAGTACTCACAATCTTTTCCTTCTCATAATTGACAATCTAGAAACAGTGTGTATAAAATGAGCAGAGAAGGGTCCTCTAATTAGGCTGAGTGACATATTTTCCTCTCCCAAAGCATCATAATATAATTTTAAAGGGTGTTAGTTAACACTTAAACTTTTAATATACTCACAGCGATGCTTTTTCTAGATTCCAGCTTCTTTCAACCCTGGAGGAGAAGTCTGATTCAACTGACAGAATTCTATATCCTGAGTTCTCACCTTTTTCCTACTTCAGTTCTTGGGTCATGTATGGTGACTGTCCAACATACACCTAATCAAGCACGAGGTCAAAGTAATAAAACGCCTTCAGATTCTGGACTGGCACTGTTCTCTCACAGGTGACAGACTTGTGATATGATCTGCAGCCTTGATTTATCCCTAGGTCCAGGGAGCTGTATTTATAAAACTTAAAGAAAAAAAACGGGTTTCAAAATTTGCAGTCCATTTTCTACATGTGTATTCACTTAAAGAAAATACATAACTTCACCCAAATCTTAATAAACATCAGAAAAATATATGGGGCAGAGACAGGACAGCATCTCCTGGGGTCTTGAGTGTTTCTTTGGAATTCTATACCCAGTGACTATCTGAATTTCACCATTACAGTCTGCTTCTGCCAAGTCATCATCTATAGAATCTGAGAACAGTTTAAAGCTAGGACTTCAGTGCTAAGAGCTCATGGTCCCTGAGTAGACCACATTCCAATGGAAATTCAGGTTTTGTTATAATTCTTCTTCTGGATGAAGCCTGCCCATGGAATCCAATGGGCCCACAGCTTACCTAGTTGGAAACTAGATGTGGTTGTCCTTATTTCTCTACATTCCCTTACATACTTCTATCCAGAGGTTGACTTGAACTCTGTTTCTCATTTCTTGTCTCCCTGCTTATCTAAATCTTATTTTGCAGGGTTCACTTCATTTTAGTCTCTCCTGTAACTAGGTCAAAGATTGTGGTACTTCATCATTCTTGACATGAAATTTCATTCTTTCAAATTATTTCCATTTACAGCAGAGGTTGTATACACACATACACACACACACACATACACACACACACATCTTAGCATGGGATATGGTTCCCTATGATATGCAGCTCACTATGGCTTGATTTAAATGATGTGTTCCAGTGATAGCATTCCTATCATGCTATCTAAGGGCTTATCCATAACCAGCTGAGCACAGAGAATTCTTTGCGCTATTAATTATTCTGATATTTTCAGTGACTTCCAAAATTATTAACTAGAAAACTTTTCATGGATTATGCTTCCTTGGCTCTCCTGGAACCCATCAGTATCTTTTCCTATTTTTTCCCACCATGGGACAGTTCTTAAAGAATTAAAAGATGAAATCATAGGCTTAGAGATGAGAACAACCTGAATAGCTTCATTCTTCCCTTAATTCCCAGCTACAGGGAAGAAATTGCATCAATTGTGTCTTGGTGAACCTGATGACAGTTGTCCCAGTCATGCCTAACACTAGGGCCTGGCACACTAAATGGGCTTTTTGTCTGAAGAGATATGTCACACCGGAGAGTGTCTGTGGCAGGTAATAGTGAACGTGTGCCCATGTCTGCATAACAGCCTCCCTGACAACTGGACACCATCTGGACCTTCAATTGTCTTCACCGTTCTGCTATCAGTAAAACTGGTATTTTCCAAGAGTCAAACAGGAAAAGCAACTCTATTCTGTCTCGGCAAGCTGAAATTTCAGAAAGATTGCTTTCCAATAATGATAGCTGGTGAGAAAAAAACAACAAGCCTTATGTGGTAAATATTTAAGAGGAAGGTGACATTTGAAATAAAAGTCCAGAGTTTCTGTTTGGGGAGTTTATGTCTTCGTGAATGACAGGCAGAGACCCTGTGGAAAGTGACTCACAGTCCCAGTTGGCTTTAATAGGCCACAGGGGGGTACAAATTGTCTTCCTGAATCAGAGTCCCAGGTGACTCTCTCCTGGTGGTGTTATATATGTTAGTGATGTTGAGAGCCCCCTTTATTTGTCAGGAAGAGTATTGATTAACTGAACCTAAAAGAATAAAAAGTAAAGCAAGATGAAAGTGAAAATATGGTCCGTTTTTACATTACTAATTATATTTTTTTCAAATTTTCTTTAACAAGTGTTTATTATTTTTATAGCCAGAAATCATTGCTCTAACAAATGAGGCCTAAGAAGAATTCCTGAATTCATGCGGTTTGGTTGTTCTCTAAGTCAGGCTCTGGACTCCTCTTTGGAGAACGCATAAAAGGGATTTGAAACTTTCCTCAAAAATAGGAGCATCTCTCCATTGAAATAAAACTCGCCACATAATTCCAGTAGGAACCTAGACACCAAGAGCCTTTTAGTGGTGTAGCTCCCTGTCTAGGGGACTGCAGGATCTGGGACTTTCTCTCCCGTGCTACCCTGGAAGCTGAGGCAGGACTAGATCCGAAGGCTGTTCAGGAGACCTTGTATCACTATGCACACATCACCCCAATCATGAGCTACCCGTGTTCTGTTCTACGTGCTGAGACTGAAAGCTGCCACACTGGAAGGCACCCCTACCCTTTGATCATGTGGAAGAACCTCACCCTTAGCGTGTGCTGCTGTTTTACGTTGGCTTGACCCCTCCTCATGCCAGTAAAGTTACCCTTTGATTGGAAAGATGAGCGGTAGCACCCACAGCTGGGAAATATTTCTTACAGAATCTCAAATTCAGTATTTTCTCCCACTCTCTCTAACTAGTGTGTTCAAGGTGACTTGGATTTAGCATTGAGAATTTTCTTTCTCTTCTTCTAGTTGACTATTTTGTTTGGCACCCTGGGTACTGATGAAGACAGCAGAGACAGCGGTGTGCCTCTCTGCCTAATCTGGGATCATTAGTTGGGCTAAGTCCCAGGATGGTGTCTGTCTTGACAACTCCAGCTCATGTCAAGTTTGGGGCTACAAAAGTCATTGGTTTCCTAACTTTAGATGGCTCTTTAAACAAGACGAACAAAAAACCTAAATCAGAAGTGAAAACACCTTCAAAAAGAGGCATACACCCACATAAACACACACACACACACACACACACACACACACACACACACACACACACACACACACACACACCAGAGTCAGTCAGTGAATGCCGAAAGCCTTTATCTTGTCAGAAAGTCCTACAGAACATCATAAATTGCTTCAGACAGCAGATATTGCAGATATGAGCATTCTCTTCAGTGCAATAAAGCCTCAAATATAGATCTAAAAACAGCTGTCCAGTGTTTTTTTTTTTTGTAAGTTGTTAAAGCATCCACAATGTCATCTCTGCAGAGTGTTCCAAGTCAAACCCAGGATTGGACCCACACACGGAATAAAAGGGGTTGTGTATAGGATCAGGCTAGTGGCACTGTCTGTGTGCTTCCAAGCACCAGTCATGAGGGAGATACTTCTGCAGATGTTCAGCATTTGCTCTTAGGGTGTCCCTGTGGGGAAGGAGGGGGTAGCTTCATCTTTACAGCTGAGAAAACTGAGGTCCACAAAGTATTTAACACAAAGACACATAAAGCAAGAGGTAAAGCTTCGTACGTGTGCTTCAACAGCAAATAGGTTGTAAAGTGCTGTGTTTTGCTTGTGGTTTGGAAGTGCTATTATTATTTTTAATACATATGCACAGTAAAGTATTCATCAGCATATACTTTATATGTACATGTAAATATTTTAAAATATTTGTTGATATATCATTAATACAAATATGAAATTCAGAAAGTATGAGCACATATGTTTATACACACACACACACACACACACTCACACACACATGGAGCAGTTATGTACCAAACACAGTAAGACCTAGAGCTGGCCCTGATAAAGAATTCTCTTTGCCACCTTGCTTATACGGTATATTTCCCTAGTCCTCCCATAAGATTGTATTTTTAGTACAATTGTATTCAAAATGTATACATACTTTATAGTTTATATTGCTTCTTTATTATTATCTTAGCATAAAGTTTCATTTATCACAGTGTTATGTTCTTTAATTGTTGTTTTAGTAAGATCTACCTGATGGTAGAAGAATTAGGACAAAGTAGCGCTCCTGAGCAGCCTGAGAAGAAACCGCACAAGGTTATGAAACCCAGAGGTTTGATCAAATTGCTGTGCCTTGCACTAAATGAAAATGCCCTGCACATTATTTAATCTATAATACAGGGAAGGATAACCTTATCTTTTGGCTCAGTATAGACATGTATCCATTGGCTTTTATTTCAAATTTGCTGGTAACCCCAGAAGGATGGTAGTTGGGATGTGATTTTCAGATGTCCTTTAATCGACTCATCAATAAATTTATGAAGTTATATTATGGTTTGTGCCCAATAAATATTAATAAGGGAAGTTCTCAGAAGTATGAAGAAAGGAGTCTGCCATATTAAATCAGTCACAGAAGGATGGACCTGTCATAGATGAGCAAATCACATTATAGGTTGTAGCGTTTTTCTTTACCACAATCTTCTTCTTATGACTAAGACAGACAGGGAAAGCCTCAGCCCTTACTGTCTTTATCTCTCCTAGGGCCCCAAAGGAAGAAGCCAGGCAACAGGAGGGAAAAACACGAAGAAGAAAACCTCGTGACGTTTATTGACAAATGATATTGCGTGCCCACTTAGTGCCTTGCTAGGGGGAATATGGTAACTGATGTGTGGAGAGCGAGAATCCACAGATCCATCCTGTCAGAGGTCAGACACAGAAATCTCAGATCCCACATTCTCCTCTCCCTGCTGCGAGGCGTTAGAAACACCCTGGCCAGCACAGGCCACCCCAGGGGTGGAACAACGGCAATGCAAGAAAACTGTCCATGATGCAGGATGCCAAGAGAGACCCGAGCAGAATGGACTGATACCAGCGAGTTAGTATTTGGAAGGTGACCTTTTCTTCTCCCAAAATGATTTTGGGTTGCCAGACTGTTGAATGCTAAGGTTCCCTTCTTTATCAAATCTCAGGAAAAGCACTCAGAGTCCCCTTTATGTATCTCAAGAGCCGGCTTCCACAGAGCTTTCCAATATCTTGCAGTGAGAAAACAAACCATTTGCACTCCTAGCGAGAGAAAACTTCTGGAATGATTATTTTTTTTTCTACTGTTTCTCCCTCTGCTCAGTAATGATAAGATTATGCTCAGGACAGGCGCTTGGCTCACCAAGTAGAGTGTCATTCCCCTTCTCCCTGGGAATGGCTCTGGGTCTCAAGATGTCTGCCCTCTCTGGAGGGAGCCAGCTCTGTGTACCTATAATGTGTGCTAGTGAGTGTCTGATCACTAACGTGAATAGGGTTGTGTCTTTATCAACTTTACTCATGACAAACATGAGAAAGACTGTTTCAGGGAAGTCCTCACCCTGCCTGCTGGCCCCATATCATCATGGGGAGAAAATGAGGCACCTTGGTAACAGTGCAGCCTTTGAGAAAAAGGGTGCAGGCTAGGGTGACCCCAGACAATCATTGTGTGCCTGAGCTGTGTGGCATGCAAAAAGTAGGGGGATGGGAGGAGAAAGAGGAGATTTTTCTGGGTAAGTTCTGTCTCAGTGACCAAGTCTTTCTGGTCAAGTCATAAAAACCCTCCACTGTGGACCATGAGCCATCCTCTGAATCAATTCTCTCTTGTGAAGTTAGCCTTGAAGTTTTTGGTAAAAGCAATACGGCCTTGAATGACCTAATCTTAAGTCCTTCCCATTATGCCCTTGTGGGTAAGGTCTTTGGGCAAGTATCTTTCTTTACCATGGGAATCAGGTGGGGCAACTTTATATCTGAGTACTGGGCTCTAGTTTCCTGTCAGTTTGTGGAATTAACAAACAAGCCAGACATGTCTTGTCATGGGAACCTGAGTCCTTGCCGTCTGGTGTCTACATCACTTGCCTCATCCAGCCTCTGCTCGTTCACACTGCTTCTGACTCCAGTCTTCATGTGACTTATATACATGCAATGCCTAGACCTGGGCAGAAAGTTTCTGTGATAATGATTTGTTGTAAATTTAATCTGTTCATTATTGGTATCATGTATTCACTATGTTCCTATCCCCAGCATGGAGGATGAAAATAACTAGGTGATTAAAACGTAGTGCATTCAGCTTGTCTACATTCACAAGTATAATTTCCACGGTTCAAATGAATGCCTGGTCTCCTGTAATTGGAACAGGGCAAGAAGTACACCCGCAATTTCTATCTCTGGTCCCTGTGTGTCTCACACAGAGGTACCTGATACATGGTATTTTATACCTATCTGTTGAATACGTGAATAAACAAATCTCATAGGCCCTCTTGGTCAAGGTTTTACTGAATGCTCTCTCTTCATCTATAAAATGTTTACTAGCCTGTAATCTGATGAGTTAGTCAGCTTTCTATCACCATGACAAAATATGTGGGATAGGAAACTCCAAGTTTTATTTTGATTTTTGATTGATTTGGGGTTTCAGCTTACATCACTTCTCCTTGTTGCTCTTGGGCATTTGGTTAGTTGATGTCCTGACAGAGAATACATGGGGTAGGAAACCTGTTTCCACGATGGCTGAGAGGGGAGGGGAGATTGGGGGCGGGGCTAGAGGGACTAGTAAAGTCCTTCAAATGCAAGACCTAACTTCCCTCTGCTAGACTCTACAACTTAAGGCTTCAGCTTTTAGAGATCACTGGCTACTGAGAGAAGATGCTGTAGGGGAAGGGGAAAGTTTCATATCTTAGTACCTGGCCTTTGTGAAATAGTTAAGATATAAGCCATAGCATCTGGATGGGATGAGGTCTTCTGTGAGAAGAGTACACAGGTCCTGAGCAACACAGCCAAGTTCTTCCAAGTTCAGACTGGATATTGCAGGCCTAGAATAGGTCTAGAATAGATGGTAACATAATCCACCTTTCTATCTTGAAATCCTTTTGAGGATTCAAACGTTACCAGATGTTGGTGATTTGAGCTATACTTAACACCTTTGAGACTCCCTAGTCTATGTAAAGAATTACTTCAAAATAAAATGCTTAGGATGAAAGAATGAATGACTAGATAGATTGATGTGTCTGTGTATATGTATGTACGTATTTTTAGGCTATCTTTTTCAAAGTAATTTTTTTCAGAGAGAAAGTTGGTGTGCTAAAGAGAGAAGATGGTGTAGGGGAAGGAGAAAGTTTCTTTCTTTCTTTTTAGGGAATTCTGTGATTGCTTCATTGTTCACAAGGTCAACATTCCATCCCTTTTCTTACTGAAACCAAATTATCAGTAGCCACTTACCTCACTCACCTCAGCTATGATAATAAAATCATGTCAGGGAAAATCCGATCCACTATAAAGGTTAGAAAATTTTTGTATCTCTCCTTTATTCATGAAAATTAGAATTGGAGGGGAAATATGAGGACCCTGTAGATCACTGAGTCTCAGCATCTCTAAGCATCCATTGCTTTCCTTATAAATCTTTGTTTCCACACATTTAGCAATTCTTCTAATTGAGCTCTCATCATCTAAAATTATAAATCACATCTGGTTTCCTATGGAGAGGTAGTTTTTCCTGATTTTATCTTTATTTATTTTCCTTTTAAGAGACTATGAAGATACTGTTTAGCTTCTATTTTTCTCCTGTATTTTTTACCCAATATCTTAATTTTATTCTTACTTGCTTTTCAAAAGCAAAGATCTCAATGTATTTTTTTTTCCTTTTTAGAATCCTTTATGCAGTGCTATGCTCACCATGGTTTTTATATCAGCTTTTGCTGCTTGTCATTTTCAGCCGCAACCAGATATGTTCCCTTCTGTGACCATGAGGATTGTTATTGAGTAGGAGAGGAACAAGAATTGTGTCTGTCTGTCTGAGGCTTTACTAAATTGATTCACAAGACACTCTGAACTTGGCATATTGAAGCAGTGGAAACACTGAATACATTTTATCCAGCAGCATTTGGGCTGGGCAGATTCCCAGATGTTGCTTAAACTGCGTTAACTGTTTGATGAATCTTATATTCACTGCCAAGGAAGGCAACAATGCCAGAGACACTGCCAGTCCTTGCCATATCTTTTTTTTTTTTTTTTGGCATGGAGACCTATGAATTCACTCATGAAAGAGTCATGCTCAGCAGCTGGAGAGACAATGGTTAACCAGATGATAAAGAGTGAAGAAACAGGGAAAAAAAGAAGAAGAAACCAAATCATTATTTTGATATTTCTAGATATCCGATATGGGAATAGCATCGAAGGGACTTTCCTTGTAGGTTACCCTAAGACATCTGTTTTAGCATCCTTGGCAGGACTCTCTGAGGGATGACTAGTCCAAAGTCTCATTAATCTCAGCTTTGCTGCTCCTTTGGAGGGAGGTACAACGCATGTGGGTGTGAGTGTAGAGAGTATAAGACCAAACCCACCTCAGCCACTGGCACTAATTGGCTCCCCTGGGAAGACCCAAGAGAAGCTGTCAATCTTGAAAACAGTTTTTGTTTGTGATTTCTTGCGATTTCTCCTATTACTCCTTCCCCACATCCATCCACACTGCCTCTCCTTCTTGTACAAATAAATGGTCGTTCCCAAAATACAAATAATTAGAAAGTCAGGGTATACCTCATGTGGGACCCAACCGCATTTCCTTCACTTTCCTGTCCTTCCTCCATTCTAGCCTTGATTGGAAGATAATCCCTGTTCTTTGAGAGGATGCTCTCCAAAGTATAGCTGACATAGTTCGAAAGATTGCCTGAGAAATCAATTGGAACCCTCTGGCCCAGGGTGTTATAGATGGTGATTTCTGGTTTCTCTAAAAATGGCTTTAATTCTACTCTTTTGAAAATAGACAGTGATCTTAATCCCACTCTTAATTACATCGTTGTATTTAAAGGTTAGATTATGGGGTAAGGGAAACTGCATTTGAAGGATTTGTAGAATAAAATAGAGGCTTTCTGTGATCCTGGGGAAGATAATAATGATAATAATAACTACTATTTAATGAGCAATTATATGTGAATTAACTACTCTGATCCTCTTTCGTTGGGTGATACAATGCCTCAGGGATAATTTGTTCAGGGTCTCAGACAAGTACAGTGTCAGGATTTGGTCTTAGGTTTGTCTGACTCCAAACGCTTGTGCTCTTAACTGCCATGCTGTGCCGGCCTTTTGTTTTATTTCTGTCTGGGCTCATTTTGCCCAATGTACAAAAGTATTTTAGTTAGTGACCTAACCTGGCAGGCATACCTTGCAGTATTTGAAGAGCAAGAACATCTCGGGTTAGTTGACTAACTACACTGTTGTTTTGCTATTAATGTGGTATTTTTCAGGTGTAGCTCTTGTCGCTGAACCCAGGGGATAATGAGTTTTTTGAGTGCTAAGGGTGTGTTAGAAGAACTTTAGCTTAAGTGTAACATTCTCCTGATCTTTCTCACAGGGAGATAGATTAGTGTTTACTAGAGAGATTTGGAGAAAGCATCTTTCTACCTGGATTAGATAGACTAAGCTGTGTTCTGTCCATCCTGGGTTTGGGGAGCTTCATTTCCTCCAGTCTGTATGGCATGTAGGATACAAGGTTAAATGACATTCAAGAGAATAACTAAGTTCAGAAATAACATTTTTTTTTGAAATATCGTTTGTTTCAAACTCAATTGAAGCTCATGAAATTAACAATTTCTTCTTTCTGAGCACAATTTAAGAAGCTTATGTTTGGGGTAGTACTTATAAAAGAACTTAATCCTGATCAATGAAAATTGATTTTTTTTTCAAAAAAAACATTACAATCTTTAAACTTGAGGCATTCTCTTTAGGTTGTAAGTGCTAAATGCACCTTTCTCTTTGGCTTCCTGATGAGCAAAATTAAGTAGGGGCCATCAGTGCTAAGTAATTCAGATCAGCCCCAAGCACTCCTCTGCCTATTTCAATTGAGAGGGAGTTGATTGCTGGGCTGCTTTTAATGGGATAGAAAGGTAGGTCACTGAGCTACATCCTGATATTTCTCTAAAGTCACCTTAGAATCATACCTGCTTCATGGCAGGCTTTTAAAAATGAGTTTGAGGAAGGTATATAGGAGAGAAAAGGAATCATCGTGGAGTATGATTTGGAGTGAAATAAACTGATTCTGAAAATCTAAGTTCAGAGGTTGTGTAGAACCAACCCTTCTCTATAATGTAGTTTGAGCAACCACGTCTGTTCTGCAATCAGGTTGTTTCTATTGCATGGAGAAGTGGGGTACAAGTGTACATTTAGAATCCAAATCATGCTTCAGCTACAATGTTTGTCTTCTCCTGTTATAATCTGTGCTCAGAGTAAAAATTTACACTAGCAAAGAACTCAATGTCAAAGTTTCTTTTGGGTTTTCTTTCATTTTTATGTCTCCTCATAGGTTAGTTGGAAATTCAATCAACAATAAAATAACTGGACATTAAGATGAAATAGAGAAAGGGGCAGTCTCTGGTCCAAGTACAGGCGGGAAGGACATTTGGCCACTGACTCACAGCCTGTCTGGAAAGGTTAGCAATGACTTTAAAATTTTATCTAGTCTATCTCTTTTCCTTTGGGCAGAAGTGTTCTTATACTTTCCCAGCAGATGATAATCTGTCCTGTACTTTAATGAAACTTCCAATGTGGAGGACACAGGCTCCCTGAGGAACTCATTGTGAAGTTAGATGGCTGTCTGAGTTAGGTTTTGTGGTCTATTTTTACTGTTTGTGTTCTCCATGGGGATGATCAACTTTTTGTAAACAGGATTGAATCTGTATAAAACCATTTTATGTGGCACTTCAACAGTTTGACAGATATTTTTGAAACACAGCTACCATGGGGATCAACTAATCCAGTCCCTTCATTGGAACTAGTTAAAGTCTTCTGCCATGCAAATGGAGGTTTCTGGGCTCCTTCTTTGAAATTCATGTTGTATTACTGACTCAGTTTTCCCCATTCCTTCCCACTTTTGTGATCTACATCTACCGTTAGTATTTCATCTCCGTGTTAAAATCATGTTGGCTCTTTCAGTCTATAATCAAAATACATGGCTATTTTTCTTTTAGTAAACAGATTCTCTTTTCTATTAGTTGATTTTGTTTTGGGCATTTATATACATGTATACATCCTCTACATGAATGCAATCCAATCCAATTACCCTTATCTTCTACCACTGTGTCCAGGGGTGAATGCAGAGGCTCATAGCTACTCAAGAAGGTGAAAATCAATGATAGTTGAATGCTAAGTTCTAGATAAGACACTTAGAAGGCTTGTTTTCCAAACCAAAAAGTGGCTATTACCACTGGGCATGGAGTCCCACATCTGTAACCCTAGGACTAGGAAGATTGAGGCAGAGTGACCATAAGTTTAAAGCCAACCTGGGATGCTTACTGAGACCTTATTTGAAAAGGAAAAAGAAATGGATAAGGGGAGGGAGAGAAGGAGGAAAAGGGAAAGAAAAAGAAAGACTTTGATGAGTGGTACCTGGTATTGATGGAAAGTAAGAGCAACAAGGAAATGTCTCCATGGCTTGGGCTGCCGTGCTCCTTCTGAAACTACTGCTCGGGGCTATGATTTACTCAGTAAACCTGAGCCTCAGTTTATCACTATCAGATAACTGTCCAGATCATAACCAACTTCTCTGACATGCTTCACTTCAGGTATTAGCACATGCACAAAAACAATACCATTTATAAAAACAGACAGACAAGGCGTGGAAGAAGATGAAGTCAAACTCAAGAGAGTTCTCTACGGAAGTACTTGGCTTCACATATTCTATGTTAATAATACAAAAAGTACATTGTGGAGCTTCAAAATTTAAGCAAGACCCCCCCCGTGACTTTTAATATAAAACAGAACAGGTCTTGTTATGTTACGGGATTTTCACACACATCTGTTGTTGATCTTTCCCCAAGCCTCTGCTCTCTCCGACTGCTCTCCCTGTCCTCTCTCCACCAGCTTCCTTCTGCTCCCATGACACACATATTCTGATTTCATTACTCTGTTTTAGAAAGATGTCTTTCCCTGTTTTAGAATGTCTGCTCGGTGCCATCTAGCTTGACCAGATAATTGGAGAAGCAGAAGGAACTGCTCCTTCCTTGGTGTCTATTCCAGTGTTGTGGCAGAATCTAAATCCCTGCATACGGCCCGCACTTTGTACAGTTCACACCTTTCCATTTGCACCACGGAGTGCTTCAAGGGGCGGGGTCTTCCATCTTCCTTATTTGTGTGTAAAGATGCATTAGTGTACTGCTTGGTTCAATGACCAATGGTTGGTCACACTAATGAGTTGCTCAAATTTTCCGCACACGGAAAGAGCCACCGCAAACATTTTTGAACTCCCTGCAAAGAAAGTACTATTTTAAGTTAATTTTTGAAATGGGTTGAGTTTATAATCAAAATGACAGATGAGGAGTTTCTAAAGGTTGTAAAGATAGTTCAAGGATAAAACTAGTTATAGACAGCTAGATGAAGTTTTAAGAAGGCCAGAGTTCAGGTTTGCAGATCTCTCTGACTGGCATGTTTTCTAGGTCTGGATTAGTTCTGCTATTATCTTGAGTGCAGACTCTGTCAGCAACTGTAGAATTGTTACTTCAGGAAATTCACCTGGATTACTAGTATCCGGGGAAGAAACACAGGCCCCCAGAGATTGGCTTCATCTTTCACCTTGTACAAGGCCACCATACGTACATGAATTCAATTCATCTAATTTATGATGAGTCTACTTTGCTATTGCATTATCCTCTTGTATTTTTATATGCTCCTGGAGAGTGTGAAATATGCCTCATATGTAATTATCTCTCCTCAGGTAGCTAGTGTTTTGTGATCATAGGGAGAACTCAATAAATATTTTCTGAAAAAATAAAAAGATGAATATGGTAGCTCAGACATTTTTCCAATTTAACATCTGAAGATGGAGGTAGTAAATATGATGAAATTATATTAAGCAGAAGCTTGTGTTTACACAGTAGAGAAAGCAAGAAAAAATACCCATAATTTCACCATCAAAGTCTACCCACTGTTGCAAAGTCGGACTGGATGGGGGAGATGGTTCAATGTGTGAAGAACTAGCTATACAAACATGAGAAGT
The DNA here is from genome assembly GCF_000317375.1 of Microtus ochrogaster. Classification (NCBI taxonomy): domain Eukaryota; kingdom Metazoa; phylum Chordata; class Mammalia; order Rodentia; family Cricetidae; genus Microtus; species Microtus ochrogaster. The sequence continues at coordinate 55,134,969 of NC_022021.1, forward strand.
AGAATTTTATCCCTAAGTCCCGTGGGAAGAAAAGCCAGGCTTGGTGGCACATGTTTATAATTGAAGTACTAGAGGGGAAGAAACAGGGTGGATCTCTACGGTCCACCATTGAACCAATCTATTCTCCCTTGGTGAGCTGTAGTTCAGTGAGACCCTGTCTTAAACCAAACCCCACCCATACGGGGATAGATAAAGTCTCCCGCATAACCCACAGCTAAGTTTGTCCTTTGGTCTCCATAAGTATGGGCATGTGCACAGCATATGACTGTACACCCATGTACATAAGCACTTACACTCACATAAAGATGTTAGATGATTTCCATCTATAAGCAGTTTATATAAAACATATCTTTATTTGTCGTAACCATAATATGTGTGCAAGTTTGTGTCTTGAGATTTTTTATTTGTAATTAAAATATTCATAATAATCATATATACTATCTTGTTCTGGTTTAATTCTACAATAACAAGGAAAAAACCCTGTTGATGCCAAGAACATTTTCAGAAACAGAATATTTCCTTGAAACTACATGGTTTCTTTCCTTATTTAAAAATTTATTTTAAGCTGGGCGGTGGTGGCGCACGCCTTTAATCCCAGCACTCGGGAGGCAGAGGCAGGCGGATCTCTGTGAGCTAGAGGCCAGCCTGGTCTACAAGAGCTAGTTCCAGGACAGGAACCAAAAAGCTACGGAGAAA
>NC_022021.1:55135836-55142011 GCF_000317375.1 Microtus ochrogaster
ATCTATCTATCTATCTATCTATCTATCTATCTATCTATCTATCATGTGTCTGTGCACATGCATGTGACTGTATATGTGTTTTTGTGCACAGTGCCTACAGAGATCAGCAGTGGATGTCAGATATTTCTAGAATTGGAGATTCAGGTGATTGAGAGTTGCCCAATGTGGTTTCTGGGACCTGAACTTGGGTCCTCTGCAAAAACACCACGTTCACTTAATCACTAAATCATCTCTCCAGTTCCAGGTTTATTTTATTCTTAATTATGTGTATGCATGTGTTTATATGTGACTAGAAGCACATGTGAGTGCAGGTGCCCAGGAGTCTAGAAAGGGACATTTGACACCTGAACCTGAAGGTAACAGATGACTTTTAGCCAACCAATGTGGGTGCTAGAAACCAAATCAGGGTCCTTTGTAAGTGCAGTGTGTATATTTAATTTCCAAGCTATTTCTCCAGTCTCCAAATGCTATTTTTTTTAATAAATAAAAAAGACAGGATCTCAGTATATAGTCCTGGCTATCTTGGAACTCACCTGACTGGCCTTGAACTCTGGGAGTGCTGACATTAACTCTGGTGGATGGTTTTCTGAAGTGCTAATTCTTTTATTATCATATTTATTAAATTTTCCCTTGTTTTATTTAAATATTTCTTTTCCACATAAAATGCCAGATTAAACAATTTAGACACAGAGAATGTCTTGGTTTTCATTTTGACTATTTTCAAACAACAAGTACTTACTGCCAAACAGCCTTTAAGAATTTTGTCCAAATATTTTCTCTTTATAGTAATGCATGTCTATTTCAAATTCACTGTATATATATATATATATGTATATATATATATGTATGTATGTATATTGACTGATTAACTTAATGGAAAAAAATTTCCAACTTTGTTTATTTTTTGAAAGGAGGTTGAGCTTAATGTTAAGGTCCAGTTTTTTCTAATACATTTATTATTTTTGTTCTTTTATGAATTGTTCTCTCGTGAGCTTCTATGTACTTTTCTTACCAAATTGGTTTGTTATTTTATTTTATAAAGTTTGTTATATCCTGCAGGCACGGTCACTTACTACTGCCTTAGCAGACACTCACGAATCCTTTCTGAAGCCTAGTAAACCCAGTGGCAGCTGGCAGCCACAGCAGCTGCTTGGTGAACTGTTGCAATGCAGCTCTGAGTAAGCTGGGTTACTAAACGGTCCCTCTTCCTGTTCTGTCTTGCACAAGTGAGGCTTGACTGCTGGGGTCTGTGACAGTCATCAATCTTTTCATTTGTCTCGGCTATTATTAGACAGGTCCAAAAAGTGCTGGGGGAGTTGGTGCTGTGAGCATATTCAATTTGTGTTGCTCTTTGAACTTTGAAATATTGCCACTGAGTCAATATGGCTTGCTCCTCACTTGAGCAAATTGCCAACAGCTTGTGTGTGGCTCCGTAAGAATAATGAGAACCTCATTTTAGGAGAGGGGACAGATTGTGTCTGTACTTGGCAACCCACATCCTGCTGCAGCTGGGATTGCTTGAGACTCTCCATGGAGCAGTGGGCTCCTCCGACAGAAAAATGTCCACTTTGTCTGAGGAGCTGTTGAGTCTGTTAGCGTCTGACAGGAACCCCTTCTGTAGCCCGACATTCCTTCCCAAACCACTGGACGTGACAAAAGTCTCTTTTCATCATTTTATCCGAGAACTAAATGCTAAATGCCTTTAGACACACTGTTAGCTAAGGCTCCTTCATATAACAAGCTGTATTTAAAAATCTACATCAAGCCGGGCGGTGGTGGCGCACACCTTTAATCCCAGCACTCGGGAGGCAGAGGCAGGCGGATCTCTGTAAGTTCGAGGCCAGCCTGGTCTACAAGAGCTAGTTCCAGGACAGGAACCAAAAGCTACGGAGAAACCCTGTCTCGAAAAATAAAAAAAAAAAAAAACAACAAAACTGCATCAAAACATATGGGTAGTATCTTTATAGTTTTTTTAATGTACTTTTATTTTATGAGTATGAGTGTTTTGCCATCACGTGTGTCTGCACACTTTGTGAATGTCTGGTGCTTGTGGAAGCCAGAGATAGAATCAGAACCCTGGGACTGAAGTTACAAATGTCTATGAGCCATCATGTGGATGCTGGGAATAGAACCCAGAGCCTATGGGTGAGCAGTCAGGGCTCTTGACCTGTGAGTTACCTCTTCAGTATTTTTAATATTTAAAAAAAGAAAAACCTTATGAAGTAAAAGGAACCTAAGGTATGAAAATTATTCTATAGTAAAGAAAACAAAGACTTTTCACCCAAGAGCAAAGGTTTTAGACAGAATTAGTAAAAAGAGATAGAAATCACCTCTGTCTGGAAACCCCAAAGAGCCCCTCTTCGTTATTTAGATCCAGATTTCATTATTGTTTTATAAGTTTACAATGTCTCCTTGTTACTCATAGGATTAAATTTAGAGTCATTTTGGCCATATTGTCTATGCAAATTTCATTTCTCTTTTATAAACAAGCATTTACACATAAAATTCTATGTATTTCAAGTGTATCGTTTGCTGCTTTGACGAATGTATGCATTGTGACAAGATCGACCACAGAGCAGCTAACTGGAGGACTTCTGATCTCAGTGTCATTGCTATCAGTTTGTATGTTTTTAAACGCTTCAGCACTACTAAATATTTTCTAGTCAGCTTCCTTGGTTCTACTTCAGGAAGCTTGCACATATACTCACTCTGCAGGAAACAAACCTACTCCAGGCTCTGTCTGTGTGATTAACTTCTTCAGACATCTACCTGCTGTTCAGTAATCTCCTCCAGTTTTGCCTCCTAGACACCATGTTAAGTCAAGTATCCACAGTAAATCTCTCTATGTTTTATGTGTGTGTACTGTTATTGTCTAGAAATGAAAATTCATTGTATTTGATTAACAATACAGCTAGCATCTGGCTGTAACATTTTCTAACGTGACCCTTGCTATCCAAACCTCTAGATAAAAGTTGGATATTTTTGGTCTCTTTTAGCCCCTTGTACTTCATAGGGAACAGAATGCTAAATACTTCACAAGACTATGAAGACCAGGAATTTTCTCATGCATTATGGAGTCAGTAATAATTATTTGGCATTTTTCTCCTAACATATTAAACAGATTTTAGTGACAAGCATATTTGTAGTATATGGAAGGACACATGAGCTTGTTATTAATTTTGTATTTTAGATTATGTCAAAGACACATAAAATAGATTTCTATCTTGTGAAATGGCTCCTAATCTTCAAGGAAGTGATTGGAAAAGCATTTTAAATGATAGTTTCAAATATCCAAAGAGGCCACAATTGGAAAATTTTTAAAAAACTATATACAAATAATTGTAGCTATACTATTTGAAATAACATCCTTGTATCATGGTGACTATGTGAAGGAAGAAGGTTATGTTAGTCTGGAATGTACCTTAGTAGTTAGAGTTCTTCCCTAGTGTGTACAAGACTCTGGGTTTGATCCCTAACACTGAAAATAAAATAAAAATAATGACATCTAGACTGAACCCTGGCAGTTTAGGAAGAGAACAACTTGGAGGAGACCAAGTTGAGATCCTGGGAAGCTATCTAAAAAAATGAAAAATTAGTCATGAACAATTATTATGCAGTGTGAGGGAGAGATACCTTACAAATTACAAGTTAGTATTGGAGTTAGTGATGAGAGAGTAGAATATCTATTCTCTCTGATCTCAGCTAATGACACAATTCATCTTCATCCATTGGTCTGAAGAGGCGGTCTCTATACTCAAAGGAAGGAGAAAGGTCAAAATTGAAGTTCCTGAGATAGGGAAACAAAGCTTAAATGAAGGTGACACTTGTTGTCTTTAGGAAGTTTTGGGACTTGACTGCTATTCTTTAGGAGATCTGAGAGAAAGAAACATATACTAAAAAAAACCCTCAGTATGCATTAACAGCTGCACCAACACAGCACTTGCCACAAGCCAGAAACTGAATTAAATGTTCCCTGAAAGCCTTTTCTCTAATTATCCAGCAGTCTAATAACATAGACTCCACAATAGTCTCACTTTACAGATTAATAACCTGAGACAAAGGTTCTTAAAATTTACTTTTTTAAAAAAAAATTCAAGACCATGCACCCCGTTATCGGTTAACAGATTGCATTTTTTTCTTTGGTACCTATGAAGCATTGGTTTGACAACTTCAGTTTATACAAAACTCTGCAGTGCTCATAGTCTTTATATAAAGTAACATCATATGTGCATATCACTTATGGACAATCTCTTGTGTAATCCATATCATCTGTGGATTTTTATAATACCTCATGCAATGTCAATAGTGTATAAACAAATGTCATCCTGTACTCAGGCAATAATCACAGCAAGAATATTTATGTTCAGTACGGAGACAAAATATTTAAAAATTAATAGAAATCCATAGTGAGTTGTGGATATAGATTGAAGGCATACATAGGGCCAGTTATATGTCGAAGTATCACATTGTATATGTCATAGTCTATGTTGCTAACAACTACCTCCTATTTCTTACCTTTTAATTTTTTCATATGGTTTTTACATACAGTTTATCTAGATGGTTTAAGATAAGCAATATCATGGCTGCAAGATTACACTGAGGGACACAATTCTGTGCTATTCTTCAGTACTCTGAGTTAGTGAAAGGCACACTGGGTTGAGTATCGGGATGAATGGATACTCATAGCAGATATGCATTCTCTAAGTTTGTAAGGTGCTTTATAGTCTTGAAGGCAGCAGTGGATCAGCTGACACCTTTGGATATCTGAAGAACAGATTCATTTCTAGTTGTGCACTGTTGAGTGCAGGGATGCTGGTACACATATGAATACATGTCACCAACCCACTTTAAATAGTATAATAAAGGCATGAATGGAAGTGATCTTCTCTTGTCTCAGTATAAATGCTGATATTTCTGTTGAACCTTGGACCTTGAAGTCATCAAGGGATTGCAGGAAAGAAGTGACCACTATTCCCCCATGTGATAATATTCCTCCTACGAGAAACATCAGTATCTTTACTTTGAAAATGGTGGTGTATCTCTGACTCTTTGGCCTGCTCTTTGTACTCTTTTCTCCCTATTGGTTGGCTTGTCCAGCCTTGATATGAGGGCTTCGCCTTTTCTTATTGCATCTTGTTGTCTCTTGGAGGCCTGTTCTCTTCTGAAGAGGAAATGGAAGGGAATGGAGCTGGGAGGCGTGGAATGAGGGAAAACTGGTCTGAATGTAATATATGGGAGAATAATCTATTTTCAATAAAAAAGACTAAAAAGAAAATTGTATATTTCTCTCTTCTCATCACTAAGGAAAAATAAACATAGAGGTATACAGAAAGAAAAGATATGTATGATACAGTCTTCTGAGAATCAAGGTTGATCAATAATGCTTTCAGAAATAGGAAGCATTCTTAACGTATGGCCTTGTGGAATTGGCAGCTTATCATACCATATTTTTCTATAAGTGATTTATCACTGGATCAGGTTCTCTTTGCTCTGTCTTGTTATTATAGGTTATCTGAGAAAGATACTTTCAGAAATATCTACAGATGTCTTTGAATTATTATTTTGGAACCCATAAAGACATTTTTCTCCCTTTGGTTTTAATGTCCTTAACTTCAGCACTAACACAAAGCATTTTGGCTGCTGGGTATTGTCTGAACATCTATAATGGTAGTGAATAATATTAATTAAGAAGGCTATGTTTTTAGCCTCACAATTCTCTGGCTCCAAGAATTTCAATAAATTCACTGCCTGGGATTATTTTCTTTTCATTGTAAAATTGAGACAGGCTCACAAGCGTGAAATACCTTCCAATTTTTCAATGAAGCAGGCTCAGTCCTTCAAAGGCTCACCAATTGAGCCCAAGGGAAGTGACTGCTGGGAAAAACATTTTTGGCTTATTGTTATTTTAATTGCATACAGGAGACCACAGAGGAGGAGATGAGGTAGCAATGACCCTTAGCTAGGCTGGGGGATGACTTGTATGTGTGGAACTCTGTGCTAATGGAGAAAAAGGGCAGAAAATACATTTACTTAGAGCCTCTGGGGCGAGGTGCGAAGTGCATAGGCTAGAAGGACAGAGATTAAGAATGCCAGTGCTTGAGATCTGCAGGGTGACAGTCATCAGCAGGGCCTTGAGATCTGCAGGGTGACAGTCATCAGCAGGGCCTTGAGATCT
>NC_022021.1:55142111-55155763 GCF_000317375.1 Microtus ochrogaster
CAGGGTGACAGTCATCAGCAGGGCCTTGAGATCTGCAGGGTGACAGTCATCAGCAGGGCCTTGGACCTTTTTTGCCACCTGATTAGTTCTGACTTGACTTTGAGTTCTAACGTCCTTTTGGTTATCTATCTGTCTGTCTGACTATTTATTTATTTAGGTTTTTGGTTTGTTTCATCTATGTCCTTAGCGCATAGTAACCCATTTCCCATTTGCTGGCAATTTCTTTCTTTGTGGTTGGGTGATTTTTTAATTGACTTCGTCTATCAGATATATACAGTCACCAAAATAGGAATTATCTCTTCAAAGCTTTAGACAAGTCCCAAGTGGTGGTGGTTGGGGGGGACAAAGCAAAACTGAAGTCTAAATAAACTGTTTCAGTTAGTAATCTCCCAAATGCTGAATATAAATAGAAAATAAGGTCTAGGTATGGTATAAGCAGTATTTCAAATTTATCCACTTGTAAGGATCAGTGTAGAGTGATCATTCCCCAAACCACACTCACACACACACACACACGCACACGCACACGCACAGGCACACGCACACACACACACGCTTACACACACACACGCACACACACACAAACACACACACAAACACACACACACGCTTACACACACACACACACACGCACACACACACAGAACAACCAAAAGTGGACTCAACAGGTTGCTTCTGTAGATATTTGGACATACATATATATAAATGTGACAATAATAAAGAAAAATATAAGATCAATTTGAGAGTTGGGGCCAGACATGGGAGGGGTTTGAGAGAGGGTAACTGGGAGGGGCTGGAAAGAGGAAAGGGATGGAGGGAAGTGACATAATTGGATTTCAATTAAAAGCACATGAGATAAATAAATATAAGAAATTACCTAGAGGTGAGAAATTTGTATTTTCATATACAACAGACTGAGAGAAATCAGTGTCCTTCTGCCTCCTGAGGGTGGGCGTTAAAGGTCTATGCCACCATACCTTGCTATTTTCATGCTTAAAAGTATGGTTACATTCCCCAGCTCACCCCTCCCATTTTAGTTTAGATATCTATTTGCTATCATTTGAATATGGTTAGTGCTCCAAGAGTCCAGGGTATTTAAAGTTTGGAATGTGGTGTTGGAATGTGGTGGAACATTTAGGAGATAGGATTGGAGAGGAAGTTCTTAGTTCACCAGAGAGATACGAAGTAGTTTGAGCTTTCAATATGATCCCTTTGCAAAGCTTTTTTTTGAAAACGATGCTAGCAACTTGAATTTTCATGAGAAGATTATCCCAACAAGAACAAGCCTGGCATATCCCATGCTCTTTCTCTCTGGTTTTATTTGGGATGTGACTACTGGTTTCTGTCATAGGCTTTGCCTAGAATGTGCAGAAATCCCCTGACTTCACTAGAGGCTGAAGAAGCAGATTTGCCTCACCTTGGACTCTTATGCTAAAAAATTATCTAAAGAAACTGCTTCTTCATAAATAGACCATGGTGGCTGTTTTGTTATGCAGTGCAAAGCCGACTAATACACCATACAATTAAACACTCTGCAGTGATAATTAAAGTTAAGAGTAAGAAGGCCTAGGCATAGAAAGTCCCTTGTGCACAAGTCTCAGAGTTTCTTTGAGCCTGGATTCAAACTGTTGTCTGCGTGGTGATGTCTCTTCACTGTCTCTATAGATAAAGATATGTATTCCCATGAATTAAGGCATATAAGATGGCATGTAAGAACATGCTTTATGTGGCATGAGTATTCAAATTAAATTATTACAGTGTGGTTGTTGTATCATTTGCAAAGAACAACGGATCATACTATGCAAGCAAAACTATCTCTACTGCAAAGTTGGTTTTTTTTTTTCTTTTAACATTGACTCTGGTTTTCAGTACAGTAAATGTGTTTAATGATAGCATCTGTGTTCCCAGAAAAGAAAACTGAAAACTTGCAGTCATTTGGGTCAGAGTGCAAGTCTGAGCGCTGAGAAATCTTTCCATCTTAGCGGGAGGAGGATGGTCTGAGCACTGAGAAATCTTCCCGTTTTAGCGGGAGGAGGATGGTCATACAAAGCTAGTCCAAATTTCTCTTATATTATCTGGTCTTATAAATGCTTTGAGTGGTACAGCGAGTTATGACTGTCATTTCTAGCCTTTCAAGTGCGAATATTACTTGAGATCTATTTTAATTTCCTAGAATATTAAGATCTGTGGTTCTGCTGTGTTTACGAGCAGGAGAGAAATAGGAACATATTTGGATTTGGGTTTTCCCCATTTCCAGTGCAAATGAGTTATTTTTCTTTCATAAAAAGGTGTGCCTACTTACACATCTACAGTGTGCCTTTTTCAAAGAATGGCTTTTGAATATTCATGCAGATTTTATTTCTTGTGACCTTATGTAGGCTCTGAGCTGTAAAATCTAAAGCGTGTGAGTTTTTGTAGTGGAGCAGTAATTTTGTGACATTTGAATGCCATTCCTTCTCCTTAGCCAGTTTGCATACTGCATGCAGACTAAACTTGAGGAATTTTTTTTTCTGAAGAGAACACAAGATGGGTTGGTGGCTGATTGTGACATAACCGGTCACTCTGAACCAACTGTATTTTATAAGCTTTTCTGTCTTGACTGGCCCATCCTACTGAGAACCAGACGAGCATTTCTGTCATGCCAATTACACCTTAGTTAGCAGGTTGCCTCCCTATTACTTTGACCTGAGTGCTTAATAGGAGACACCTCATCCTGCATGAAGATGTAAGGCAAACGAGGCTGGAAGCTGCAGAAACTGCACTCACGTGCTTCGAAGCTGTGGTCAGCTTCTCCCTGAAGGGTTGTAATCTCCCGAGCAACTTCCTTTTGTGGCTAGTAGCAAAGTGTAGAAACGCCCGCCAGAGTGGCCTCGCTGCAGGAACAGGGTTAGGAGCTGTCTTCCTCAGAAGAGCCACCTTGCCTGGCAGTGGACCAAGGATGGCCCTTTCCTGTCATGACGCAGGCCCCGCCTCCTTGTCAGTTAACAGTCTGGGAAGAGACTCAAAGCACAGCTGTGGCTGTTGGTGCCACATGTCCCCTCTCTGGTGGTGCTTCTTACATGGTGACTGCCAGCTGTAGGTGATCAGGTATGCTGCCCCTTTCTTGAGGGCATAGGGACAAGAACACAGGCATCGGTCTATGGACCAGGCAAATGCAGAGTTTGGGGAGAGGGGTCTGTGTTTATGAAGATTAAGACATTTCTACTTGAAATTAGAAGCAGATAGACAAGATGACTTTGATAACTGTATCAGATATGCTCAATCAATAGAAGCCTGGGAATATACTTGTTTAATGAGAATGAATTGATGATAAAAAATGTCTTAGAAAGAAATATTATAATGTTGTTGAATGACTTGGGAATGTCTAGGCTCTAATCTGTTTCTTTTGCTATACTCCTGAAGTAGAGTTAATGAAGTTATCTCCAGAGAGAGGCGGTATCTCCTAAGGTTCTGTGTGCTTCTTTTCCCATGGATGTTTCAGTAGTTTCTCTTTACTGAAAATACAAGTTCTGTGGCTACTCAAGGACTTCCCATCTCCTTAGGAATGAGTCAAGACATTCTTACTGCGGCTGGCGTGGTATTCTTTGGTTTGATCCTGACCCCCCTCTTTCTCACTTTGCCACACTCTTACTGTCAAGTGACTTCATTCAGGTCCCCCCTGACTTTCCTGCTGTTCCTTGAAATATGCTGTGCACACTCCTTCTCAGCGTCTTTCCACCTACATTTCCCTCAATTAGAATGTTCTTCCTCCAGATGTCCACATGAGTCATTTCCTTACGTCCCTCCTGTCTCTGTCCAAATGGCACTTTAGAGGAAGGCTTTCTACGGCTGTGCTGTCTAAAATAACACATCCATACAGGCCCCATAACTTCCCTTCCGCTTCAACCCTGCCATCTTCCTCCTGGCTCTTAGGACTAATGACTGCCACGTTCTATTAAATGGAAGCACCAGAAATTGTCTCTTAGTGAGTCAGAAGCTGAATGTTTATCATTTTGTTATATGGTTATATGGTTGAATCTAAACTGAATTTGTTAAATGAACCTTCTTTTCATGAGTCCTGACATTTGTTTTGACTTTGGTCACATCTCTAGTACGTAAAACATAGCAGGCATTTAGAAAAGTTGCTTCAAATGAGTGTAATTGAAGATGCAAACTAGTGGGAATTGCTGGTAGTAAACAGAGGAAATTTAAATAGTAAGTCATCTCTGTATGTGCAATTAAGAGGAGACTCCAGAATAAACGGACTTTGGAGAGAATGTAGAAAATTTATGAAGGATTTATTTGAAGCCAAGTGAAATGTAGTTTCTAACTAGAGGTCTGGGATGTTTATGGACTTTAGTTAATTATAGTTTTCTGAAATTGTGACAGTAAGCCTTTTTATTTTTGTGTGTGTGTGTATCCATGTGAATGTATGGTATGTTTGTATGGGTATCCATGGAGGCCAGGAGAAGGCACTGAATCTCCTGAAGTTGGAGTTACAGGGCTTATGAACCAGAGCTTTGGAAGCCAAACTTAGGTTTTCTGTAACAGTGCTCTTAACTACTGAGCCATCTTTCAATCCCAGTATAACACTATGATAATATAGCTCTGAATTGAGAGAGTTTTGCAATTGGTGAATTATAGGGATTAATCTTGCCAATTGTGATAAAGTTCATTTTTTGGGGAAGGGGATCCAGTTTCAGCCCTGTTGTAAAAATGTGATGTATGGTTTAAAATACCAACCTCACTGTATTTCAAGGCATTAGACAGAAGAGACAAGCTGTCCTATGCACATGTGGTTGTGAAAGGAAATAAAGACATTCCCCGAGTCAGAAATAAAACTGGAACAGAAAACGAAGTCTTTTCAGCTGATGCTGAGTCTCTTTGAAAGGTGGTGTTTGTCCCACCTGCCAAGAACTGGGTTTCAAACCTGAAGTATAGATAAGAAATGCAAAACTCAGATTGTGGATTAGAACATAGACATTTAGTATATGGTTGTAACCTTTTAGCAAGAGGGACTAGGGAAATAACCTTCTGTACAACTAGACAACGAAGTCATGTCTTACAAAGTTATATAGTCCACAAAGAACTTTGCTGTAGATTTGTACTTCTTGTGGAGTTAGAATTTTAATTCATATGTAAAAGAAGAAAAAAAATCCTCAGTTTGAAAGACTAACCGCAAAGGCTCAGGTTTCTAACACGCCTAAGGTATTTAGAAAAATTACTGCAAGCATGATGGGAGAGGTATATCATTAAACGAAGCTTTACAAGGTTTCTATGTATAAAATACCTTTGAAAGACTAACTCTTAATCATAAAACACACATTACGAAAACCTACCATATAATCTAGCGTAACAGAGTGGGGTCATCACAATCTAGCATCTTCAAATATCACAGAGATCATATTAAACAACATTGAAAATGAAACATAATGAATGACTTATAAACATATGGAAAACTAAAACGTTCCAAATAAGAGCTAGAATCCTCCAAATGAAAAGTAATGAAGCAGAAGTTGTAGGTTTTTCATAGGTAGATCAAGAGTGAGCCTTCAGTGCGACAAAGGAGAGGCTGCAGAAGATGAGGAGCTTAGAAATACAAAGCGGGGAGAAGCACGTGAGAAGTTGTGAGGCTTTTCAGCAAGTCTCCAACAAGCCGTCTAGGAGGCAATATCTGCTCATAGTACACGTGAATGAACAACTTTAAAAAGACCACTGATATCTCAGCTGATTAACACAGATGTAAACAATTCGTAAGTCAAACAAGAGCGAGTGAAAAATGGGAAATAGTTCCCATGAATGCTCATTTTTAACTCATGGAAAATTTAGGGGAAGTAACAGAGGTGATAGAAAATGGCAGCCTTGCACGTGTGGATTTGGAGTGAAAAGATAAAGGCATGAAGATTAGGAGGCTTAGCATCCAATTCTAGAACTTAGAAAGCACACAGGCAAAAGTAAACAGAAAAATATCCAAGGCAGAATGTATGTACTAATAAAATAGAAATCGAAACTCAAATCCAATTTCTGAAAGTCATTCTGCGAAATAGGGTGGCTTATAGTAGATTTGAGCAAGAAAAAAGGTGGTGATAATGTGTCAGAGGTGATGCTTTTAATCTGGTGCATCAGAGTGATAACAGCTAGCTTGTTTATAGCCAACTGGTGGCCGTCAGGATTACTGAATGGAAAGGAGGAAATAGAGGCAGAAGGCAAAAGCAGACACTAAATTATCATTCATTAAAAACAAGAGACCTTACAGGAAAACTATTAGAAAGAATGCAAATAGATTCAGGATAAAGTGATAGATAAAAAAAAACATTATTTGTATATTCCAGAAATAATTAGAAAAATCAGTTTTAAAGGAGATATTACAGGTGCTAGTGAGCACTAGCTATGCAAATATGGGGACCTGGGTTCAGTCCCCTAGAATCCATCTGAGGAGGCTCGAATTACTGCCCTGTGCCTGTAATTCCACTACTATGGAGATGGAGTAGGAGCTCTGAGGCTTCTCAGCCAGACACTCTAGAACCCGAGTTCTAGGTTCAGCAAGGGAGTCTGCCCCTACCCCCCAAGAAGCTGTAAAATTATGGAAGGGAGTTGACACTGATCTCTAGTCTCTACATGCCTGTGCACATATGTTCATGCCCCATCCTCCAATGGGTGCACATAATACACAATAAAACAGAAAACATTAAAAAACAGGGATAATATTAACAAAAATTACAAGAATGTTTAAATAAATGAACTAAGCTAAGTGTGGAAGTTCCTTTCAGATGAAATTGGGAAGGGTTTAGGTAAGACATGTGGAACTTAAATAAATGTAAATGTATACCATAGTTAAAGTACAGTGACTAGCGTACACAGCCCAGCCCGGCCTGTATTTACATACATTGTTTGTCTTCTGCTGCTTGATTGTATGTCCTAGAAAAATTTGCTTTTAGTGTTTCAATTTATTATTAATTGGTAACACAAGATTATAGAATTATTTTGAGAAATTTGGCAAGCTAATTCTGAAAACTGTGCAAATATCTAGAGCCAGTAGTAACCAATTCAGTTTTGAAGGAGACCACATAATGAGAGTTAAGATAAAAGTTGAGGAGTTAAGACATTCAAATATTGGCACAGCAATAGCAAAATGGTACATAACAAGTCTAAAACTGTGCATGTCTGAGGACATGTGACAAATCCAGGGGGAAGGTCACATGGAGGACACAAAGATATAGAAGTATTCACACTAAGCAAATAAAAATTACAGGAGCCCTTTCTCATGGCTTAGACACACTAAAATATGGGTTGCGAGGGGGGTCGTAGAAATTGCTCAGCAGTTAAGAGAGCACACTGCTGTTCCAGAGGACTGGAGTTTGACTCCCAGAATCTATGTGGGAAATTTCACAACAGCCTATAATTCCAGAACCAGTAAAATCTGACACCTTTGGCCTCTGTGGTAACCTGTACCCATGTGCACATAGCATAATTTAAGAAAAGGCAATAAAAAACAAATCTTAAAAAACATCCAACTATATTGTTTGTGTTCTGCCTTTATCTTGTCAGAAGTTATTTGAAGAGGCCTAGAGCAAAAAAGTAGCAAGCAAAAATCAATTTCCTAATCTCTCCACCTCGGTTGGCAAGCAGATTATTATCATCAGAAAATTCTGATTTGATAAACTAATAAAGGATTAAAATCTATCTACTATGCACCATTGTCTTTAAAGTTCCTAAGAAAAATAAGTGATAAACTATAAAATGTTTTAAAGCCCAAGGAAGGTAGAATCAAATAATTCCTAAAAAATGTGTTATTTTTATCCAAGGATGATGTGCATTTAACATGTGCCCTTGAACAAGCACTGAAGGCATCACCTACAAAGGCATGAAAAGAAAAGAATCTTAGGCTGAATTCCAGGTTTGCTAAAGATGAGTCTGCGCTGACAATTACTTTGAACTATATGTAATGTAATATAAGTATTCCAGAGTAGGAAAAGAACATTGATGGGAAATTGGTGAGATCTTTACAAACTCTCTAGTTTGCTTGATAACATGTTAGAAATATGAACAATTTGGTTTTGGCTGTGGTGTGTGGCTGTGTAAGATGATACTATTAGAAGCCATATGAAGAGTATATGGGAATTCTCTATATTATCTTTGCAACCTTTCTGGCAATTTAAAATCATATAATAAAGTGTTTTTGTGTTTTTGAAAAATAGCTACAGGCTATAAAATGATTCTTTTGCTCACTAAAGTTTGAGAAATACTCCTAAGGTATTCTTGAAAAAGATATAATTTCCAGAAACTTTAGATTTTCTATTCCACGGCTTAGAAACATTTTACTGGTGATTCTCATATGTGATAAATATAAGAATCCTAGTTTAGAATTCTCTTTAAAAGCTTCTATTCTTTGCACAGTGTAATAGAAATTTCCTAGTTTTGGTCTGCAAGTGCCAGCCAGTCTGTGGTCTGATACAAGACTATTATAAAATTTTGAACAGTCAATGGAACAATGAGAAAAAAAATAGCAGTGTTTAATTTGATTAGTAGCAAAAAGCCCATAGACCAGAAAGAGAACAAAATCTTGTGAAAATTGGTTAAAAACTCATCCATTTACCTATGTAGGGATTGGGCTAAATGATTAAGCAAATTAAGAAATGCTTATTCAAGAAAGTCTACTAAATCTGGGTTATTTAGTGTGAGTTTATGGTATTTAAATCACAGCCCACTCACCACTCCTTTGACTTTCTGTCCTAGCACATTAGATGCTGTATTTGAGATAGGTGGAGTCAAAGCATTGGGCTCTCTTTCTCTCACAATATTGAAGTTTACCGTGAAGAGGTGGGCCACCGGCATTTCTTTTTTTTTATGATGTGATCTATATATTTTATTATTTATAGGTTTAATTTGTGAGATTTCTGCTTAAACAATGAGAAACAATCTTCACACCTGCATATGATTTAGGAAGCTAGTATTTTTTCCAATTATTTATTTATTTTTTTCCATTAAAAAATTTACACTTCCTCCCCTCCTCCCATTCCCCTCCCGCTCCCCCACTCACCCCTCTCCCTTCCCCTCCCTCTTTAAGAGAGGGCATGGAACCCTGCCCTGTGGGAAGTCCAAGGCCCTCCCCCCCCCACATCCAGGTCTAGGAAGCTTTGCATCCAAATAGACTAGGGTCCCAAAAAGCCAGTACATGCAGTAGAAACAAGTCCCAGTGCCTTTATCAATAGCTTCTCAGTCAGCCCCCATTGTCAGCCACATTCAGAGAGTCCAGTTTGATTGCATGCTCATTCAGTCACAGACTATCCTGAGTGAGATAATCGAGACCCAAAAAGATGTATTTTGTTTTTTTATTGAAAAACAAACAAACAAAATTTCCACCTCCTCCCAGCCTCCCATTTCCCTCCCCTTCCTCCCACACCACTTCCCCTTCCCCCACTCCTTTCCCCATCCCTCTCCAGTCTAAAAAGCAGTCAGGGTTCCCTGCAGTGTGGAAAGTCCAAGGTCCTCCCCCCTCCATCTAGGTCTAGGAAGGTGAGCATCCAAACTGGCTAGGCTCCCACAAAGCCAGAACATGAAGTAGGATCAAAACCCAGTGCCATTGTCCTTGGCTTCTCATCAGGCCACCGGCATTTCTAACGCCATCCTTCAGTTCATTGTTCTAGAATCTTTCAGGTGAGAGGACTGAACAATCTGGAGCCCCTTTCCTCCATTCACCCCTATCCTAAAGGGTAGAAATTAGCTCCAGAAACGGCAGACCCAGGATTGTGGGATCTAACTATCTTGTTCCAAACTGCCTATAATTTAGAAGTATACATTGGGAAAAGAGAACTTGAAATAACTTTGAGTACTTTTCTTATAAAGCTAAAGTGAGATGGTTCAAGAAAAATTGTTTTCTCAAATCCGAAGACTGGTTGAAGATCTTCTCTGGGGGAAAAAGACAAGCTCTGAGACAGAGCGCCAAAGAATATCCAGAAGAATGGCATTATTTCAAACAGAATATGAGAAGTTCATGACTAAATTATTGTTGAAAATAACACAAGTCTTGGAAGTAGGTAATTAAGAAAATTGACATACCTTCTGCTTTATTTAAACAGAAAAGGGTTAATGGTGTGGGAAATACTTCTGTATATGTGTTGTTTTTACTGGTTAATGAATAAAGCTGTTTTAACCAGAGACTTAGCAGAATAGAGCAAGGCAGGAATTCCAAGCAGACAGATGAGGAAAGAGGGCGGAGTCAGGGAGATGCCATGCCGCCTAAGAAGAACGATGTCTGCGGGAGCCCACTGGAAACTTACCTGTAGAACATGAACACGTGGTGATGCACCGATTAATAGAGATGGGTTAAGATAGAAGAGTTAGCTAGCAATATGCCTCAGTGATTGGCTAAGAAATGTTTTAATTAAAATATACCTAAGTGATTGGCCAAGAAGTGTTTTAATTAAAAACAAAACAAAACAAAACCAAGGGTATAGTAGTCATTAGTGAAGGTTATAAAATCAAAAATTTTATCTTCAGAAACAGATAAATTTTCATAAAAATATAAAAGTGATTCATGGAAACCTGGAGGTATCATTAGTCCCCAGAGGAGAAACGAGTCAAGGGACACTGCATTTGAGAAGACTCAGGTGTCAGAGTCAACAGACAGAAATATCAAAGCACTTACTATAAACATACTCAAGGAATTGAAAGAAACAGTACTTTCAAAGTAAAGGAAGATATGACAACATTCATCATATAAATAATATCAGTGCAAAGGTAGAAATGATAAAATTGAAATAGAGTGAAACTTCATAGTTGAAAATTAAAATAACCCGAGTTTTAAAACTCTACAGAGAAGGTTCAATGGAATTTATGTTGATAGATAAAGTTCAGTTTAAAGAACCCAGAGGAAAAAAACAATCAAGAAAATACAAGCAGAACCATCAGGAAGTGTGGGACACCATCAGTCAAAACAACCTATGTATAACTACAGTAGCAGAAGAGAGAGGAGAAAATATATTTACAAAGAGTAATTTTTGAAAAATTCCCAGGCTTAATGAAAAACCATCAATCTACTTACACACAAAATCAATGAAGTCCTAGTAAAATAAACTTATGGGGATCCATGCAAGGCACAATCTAGTAAAAGGTAGAAACACAAAGAACAAATCTCGTAAGTAGGGAGAAAAGAAGACATTTATAACAGTATCCCTGCAGCTGACTCCTCATGAGTAACAATGGAGACTAGAGGACAACCAGGGTTACAGAAATACAGTGATACCCAAGTCAACAAAAAATTGAGAGATTTATATTCCTCCCTGAATTACCTAATAGAAATCATCATGGAAGTTCTTCAGGTAAAAAGAACCATTATTTTTTTAAAAACACAGACAATCTAGATGAAATTTTAAAGTTGCTAGAAGAACAAAAACTACCAAAATAGACTGATATGAAATAAAATCTCCAAATTCAACCACAGATAAAGAGATTTAATTAGTATTTTAATTATGCACAACAAAGAAAAACCCTATGGATTCATTCCTATAGTATAACAAAAATTCAACAATTGATATCAATCTTTAACAAATTTTCAAAAGGGAAAAATAAGTTGAAACATCATTAGTTGCTGTTGGAAATATAAAACAGTGTAACACCCTTGGAAGATATTTTGGTAGTTCCTATTTATATGTCATAGGTGTGTATGTGTGTATCCAGAAAAAATGATGCTATATATCTTAATAAAAGTTTTATCTACATGTTAATAGGTCTTGTTCAGAAAAAGTAAAATGTGGAAGCGATCCAAATATCTACAAACCAATGAGTCAAGCAGGGAACATAGTGCTGATACATGAAAGAAGCTACCCCCATAAAGTTCCCCCAAATATGGCTGCCTAAACCTGAGTTTAACAAGGGCACCAACAATAGACACGCTAAAGCCCAGGAGGCCTCATCCCTCCATAAGGAACTCTAGGTAACTAAGGGCTACTGAGAGTGAAAGAAATAGTCTGAGAAGAACACACCAGCCAGCTATCTAATAACAAATGGTCATTTCTGAAAACATACATACAAGTAACAGCATACAGATTGATCAGGTTGCACTTATGTACTTAGCAATATGTATGCATATACACACATACACATATACATACCCATATATGTAACAACTATGAAAAAAGAGAGCATGAATTTGAAAAAGAGCAAGGAAGGGGTATATGGCAGGGCTTGGAGGGAGGAAAAGGAAGGCAGAAATGATGTAATTATATAATCATCTCAAAACATAGAGGAAATTATAAAAAGAGAGAAACTAGTAACTGAAGGTGACATATTGCATAATTTCTGGTGTAGGAAAGAATCGAGATTAGAATCTGACTAGACCTTTGAGATTATGTCAAGCAAAAACGAGTATTAATGAAGTTAGGGCTGAAATCTTATAAAATTGGTGGTAGTAATGCCTGCATGTCTGACCCTAAATAGAACAGAAATCCCTGAGTTCTGCATTTAACCTTTTGTGAATTTCATCTCAGAAACCACTTGTTAAAGTAATGTATGTGTGCACAGGTACTATGTTTATGGCAGACCAATAAGGGGTGGGCAAGGTCATCCAGCTGAGGAGGATAGCCTGGGACCAGCCACATCCTCATAGCTCTGTGACTCTGTGTCCGTATTATAATAATGCATCTCTGGCTTACTGTTTTAATGAGTGAAAAGGGTCCATCCTGGGAAAATTGCCCCCAGCATAACAGAAATGCTCAACGAGTGCTTGCTAAGTAAATATGGAATAGATGACCACAGTTTTGGTTTCTTGGGAAACTACTTTGGATTTATCTAACTTGACTGTCTTGTTTCTTTTTTGTTAAAATTCCCCTCTGTTAAAAATAAAAAGGAAGCGAGAGAGTAGGTGGCAGGCTTTTACTTGCCACAGGAAAAGTTGCCACTCTAGGAATGTTTCTTATGAAGTCTAAAATCATACGGTTCTGTGGAGCCCTGGCTTATGAATTCCATAGTAAAAAGCCCAGATGCAGTAGCTTACCTATAATCCCAGTACTTAGAAGGCTGAGGAGGAGATGTGCTGCCACATTCAAGTCAGCCTGAGCTACATTGTGAGTTCCAGGCCAACCTGAGCTGCAGGGTGAGAACTTGTCCACTGGGATAAAAAGAAAATAAAAAGAATTATGTTTGTCCAATGGCGCATTGAAACTGTTAAATCAAAAGAAAGCATTGCTAAAGTTTTAAGACTTACTTAATAGAAAACATCTTCAACTACCTCACAGAATGTCCATGCTGTAACAGATCACAATGAATATGCACTGGAATTAGGGTGGGTGTGGATCATGGCTGTGTGAACTGCTGGAGTGTTTGTGTGTGTGCAAGTGTGTGTTTGTATGTATATGTGTATGTTTGCATGTACATGTATGTATGTATGTTTGTGTATGTATGTATGTATGTGTGTGTATGTATATGTGTGTGTTTGTGTGTGTCTACAGCCTCATTCTGTGGTTCATGTTTAAGACTGAGTATTGAGAGCTGCATTTTATCCAAGTTTGTGTGCTGCCTTTACTCTCAAAAAGTTTCTCTGCCGGGCGGTGGTGGCGCATGCCTTTAATCCCAGCACTCGGGAGGCAGAGGCAGGCTGATCTCTGTGAGTTCGAGACCAGCCTGGTCTACAAGAGCTAGTTCCAGGACAGGCTCCAAAACCACAGAGAAACCCT
>NC_022021.1:55157063-55210354 GCF_000317375.1 Microtus ochrogaster
AAAAAAAAAGAAAAGTGGCAGTAACATGTTCTCCTCTAGGTTCTGTGGCCTCACCAGCTCCAGGTATTTGGCTTAATTTACAGTTCAGGCATGAATTTCTTGTATTGAATAAACCTTAAGTCTAATTAGATGACTATTGGTTACAACTAGATTATGAGTGCCACTATTACGCCTATAGGAATATCTTGCCTTGCTGGTCATTGCTGTGGTTCATTGGTGTTACAAATGGATAGAATATTAATTTGCTTTCTCTGTTGCAAACTTGCATGGTTTCTTCCAAATCTCTGGGAGCTAGCTCCCAGTGTGAAGCCTTCCAGTTCAGATCCAGATTGATTCTTCCAAGTCCTGTATTGGGAGTAAACTGTATCTTCAACAACAGTATATCGCCTTCCTTTTTAGAAGGCGCCCAGGGGCAATAGCAATTGCCTTTATTATTTTGGGGTCTTTTGGATCCTCCCCCAACTAACAGTTCAAATGGAGGTTTTCCATGCCTGACACTGAGGCTTTTGTTATATAATCTATATTATTTGGGGGAGCATTGTTATCCCAATTGACATAAATTCAGTTATACCATATGTAATTTAATAGAGGAAAATGTATAATCCTCTATGTCTGTCCCTTAGTGTCATTTCTTCTCCCTTTTTCTCTCTTCCTTTGTGTTACCATTTCCCCTCCACCCAATTAAGTCTCCTTCACCCCGTTTTCCCCCATTTCTTCATGCACCTTTGATTTTTATTTCTCAAGTTTTGATTTGTGAACACATGAGACAAAGGAATAGAGATGCAGAATTTTGTGTCATCGCAAACACTCAACAAAACATCAGTGCCAAGAGAATGATTGCTTATCCCCTCAGTCATCCAGGAAGAACTGGCCAGAGACTTAAAGGATTTAAAGTTGCAAGAAGATAAGACTGGCTTATTCCTTGGCTCTAAAGGCTTAGGATAACCTTGCTCATACCTTTGCCTGCAATGGAATTATTGTCTTATAAGAGCAGAGATAACAGTGATAACCAGAGTGCTGCTCAATATCAGCCGCTATTTTAAAGCTCCCCCCACAGTCCTTCATCATGTCTTAGTGTCACTAAACCTTATGTGACAGTCACTTAGACCTGACTTGATCGAAACAACTTAAATTTGCATACCCTGCACAACCACTTTGTACCTGAAACAAAATTCTGAGACACTCTTTTTGAAAGAAATGTTCGTTACACTTATTAAGTGATTGATGGGTTGAATTCATGTATTGTCTGGCGTAGGAGGGGAGGAAGGTGTACCAAGTATAGTGTACTTGGTAAGGTCAGAGGACAACTTACAGATGTCAGTTATCCTTTTCCACCATGTGGGATGCAGAGATTGAATTCAGGTTGTCAGGCTTGGTGGAAAATGTATTAACCTACTCAGTTATTTCATCCATCCAGTGAATGGAGTGTGTGTGTGTGTGTGTGTGTGTGTATGTATGTGTGTGTGTTAGAAATAGTTGATTGTGGACTATACCTGTCAAATACCAGTCTTGAATGAGATTAATGGGAATAACTAGAGGGAATTTATTAAACAGACATCTCTGCAGAGTCTCCTTCCCTATATGCTATCTTCAACTTTGCTGTCTGAGTCGCTCATTTTGGTATATACTCACTTAAAATATGCACCATTGTCTCAAATATTAACAGATTACACCTAGAGCTAAATTATGATCTTGATTCCATAATGGTCTTTATTGTGTTAGAGACATAGCTGACAAGATCATGCATGCTCAAGACAGAAGAATTTGGGTCTATAATGATGTGAGTTCAAGGTTAGTCATATATCAGAGAATGGGTATATAAAGTTATCTTTATCTTATTAGAAGAATTGACTGTGGACCTTTGTATACACATATTTTCCCATTATTTTGGATTCCTTTGTCCCTTCTTTAAAAAAGATTACTTTATTTTTATCCTGTATGCTTGAATGTTTGACAACATGTATATGTGTGCACGATGTGTATCCCTAGTGCCTACAGAGGTGACTTGTGTGTTAAATCCCCTGGGGATTTGAGTCACAGGCTATTGTAAACCACCTTGTGAGTGCTAGGAACTGGGGTCCTTTGCAAGAACAGTGAGCGCTTTAACCACTGAGTGATCTCCCCAGTGCCTCCTTTGTCTCTCTGATATGTCACCATTTTTTTTTTTGGAGATACTGGTGAAAAGTGTTTATAACCCAACCTAAATGAATAAAATCATTGAATCAAACCCATAATGTATATCTGGATTCAGGGCCTGGGAGCTATCGTTGGAACCTTACTTTTATTTCTTGGCTAGTTTGTCCTTTATGTTGATATTATAAAACAAATTCTATACATATAATCTTGTTGCCAACTTAAATATTTTCCCATGTACTTTGCCTATTGTTTCAGCAGCCTTGGGAGAAGTATAGAAGTATAATTTTTCTTTATTCTAATAGTTTTGGTGAAAATTTTAGGAAAAAAATCTCATTGGTGTAGCAGACTTTTTTTGGGGGGAGCCACCAATCAACTCCCAAATCATTGATATGGAGACTTCTTACTAGTTATGAATGTTTGACCTAGCTTAGGCTCGTTTCTGGCTTGCTCTTTTTTCCTTAAATTACCCTGTTTCTTTTTATCTAGCTTTTGCCTTAGAGGTTTTTATCTTCTTTCTGAAAATCTTTACTTTCACTGCTTCTAGTGACCCTTTTAGGGGTGGAACAACCCTTTTATAGGGGTTGCCTAAGACCATTGGAAAACACAGACATTTATATTACCATTCATAGCAGTAGCAAAATCACAGTTATGATGAAGCAACAAAATAATGTTATGGTCGTGGGCCACCACAGCATAAAGAACTGTATTAAAGGATCACAGCATTAGGACTGTTTAGAAACACTGTTCTCCAACAAATCTCTACCTTTTATCCTGGTCCAAGCCATGCGTTCTTCCTGTAAATGGACAGAGGAATGAGATCCGTGGAAATAACCAATCTCTACAGTTACTGATGGCAGAACTGAGGCTTTTGCCTGATGTTTCTCAGTGCCTAGGCAAAGCCTATCCACTTCTGATGGATGCTCTATCACGTTCCAAGGCATATCTCATTTCATACAGTCAAGGGACTTAAAGAAACTCTTCCATAAACATATTGTAAACATAATAGAAGTTGGGATGTCTGCCTACTTATCTTTGTCATTTAGCCAAATTTTTGTCTCTACTATTGATCTAAATATTTTTATAGCCAGATATTCTCATACTTAGATTAGATAAATAATATTCTTGTGATATTAAATGACAATTCCTTTTCTAATTGATGTTATATCAGGCTTAAGTTAAAACATGTTCTTTGTATCATTTTTCAAAACAAGATTTGCTGTATGGTGGACAAAGTGCCCTTCTGGTGGAGAGGAAAGGCTCTAGGATATTTCATCCTCATAGGATAAGATAGCTCTCAAGGCACGAGAGAGGAAAAGCAGGGCATGTAAGTACATTGCAAACAGTATCTTCCTGTCCCATTTTCTTTACGCAACCTTCAGTATTCAGGGACAGTGGTTTATTCTTGTTTCCGAACTATGTTCTCATAATTTTGGATATATATATATATAATATATATATACATATATAATATATATATAATATGTTTTCAATGAAGATATAATTGCATCATTTGCTCCCTCCCTCTTCTCAACATCCTTACTGAGAAAGTTCAAGGGAGGAGGATAATAGGATACTGGTGATATGAAAGGGGCTACGGAAAAAATTGGGGGGGGTTATTAATTGAGGAGTGAGGAGGAAAGACAATACAAGATTAATATTATTTTTTCTTTTGCCTCATTACTGACTATTATTTTTCCTTTTATTGAAAATGGAAATTTTCTCACATAATAAATCATGATTATGGTTTCTCCTCCCTCTACCCCTCCAAGTTCTTCCCTGCCTCCCCTCCCATCTGAATCCACTTCCTTTCTATCTCCTATTAGAAAATAAACAAGCTTCTAAGGGGTAAAAATAAAATAAAAGGAGATAAAACAAAACCCAATACATCGGAGTTGGACAAGACAAACAAACAGAATGAATAGAGCCCAAGAGAAGGCACAAGAAACAGGGACCTACTCATTTGTACACTCATGAGTCCTTTAAAGGAAACTGACCTGGAAGCCGTAATATATATGCAGAGGACCTGGTGCAGATCCATTCAGGCCCTGTTCATGCTGCTTCTGTCTCTGTGAGTTCATATGAATTTTGCTCATAAGGATTTAGAGGGCCTTGTTTTCTTAGAGTCCTCCATCCCTTCCGGCTCTTACACTCTTTCTGCGTCCTTTTCCATAAGATTTCCCATGCTCTGACGGGAGGGATTTTCTGGAGACATCCCATTTAGGGCTGAGTGTTCCAAGGTCTCTCCCTCTCTGCGCATCGTCTCCATCTACTGCAGGAGGAAGCTTTTCTGAAGAGGGCTGAGCAAGGCACTGATCTATGAGTGTAGTAATGGATTCCCAGGGAGTGTCTGCCGGAGCAGGGGACTGGGATAAAGCATTGAGTTGGAGTGGGGAAGTTAGGAGGGAAAGATCTGAGTGACCCACTGGAGATCTGGGGGAGAAAGTGAAGTGAGGTCTCAGCAACTGGTCTGCTGCAGAGCTGGGGATGCAACTGGGGTGTTGGGTTGGGAGGAGCTGAGGGATGGGTGCATATCTGCAGTCAACCTACCTGCTTACCTGGTTGGAATCAAATACTGGTTTCTAAAGCTCACTATTTAAAAATAATCAGAAACTAATTTTGTCTTGAGCAGAGGGCTCAAGAAATACTTTAGAATTACTTTTTTTTTGCATTTTAGCTTTTTATTTCGCATTCATTATATTTTCATAGTTTTGAGCCTTTCCTAATTTGTTGCCCATTAAAATGAAATAAAAATAAGCATAAATTCAAATTGTAGTCCACCATAACTTCCCATGATGGTCATTGCTCTGAGTTTTCTAATATATCATTTGAAGATCTTGGGTATTGTGTGGTCAGCCCTACCCAAATAATCCACATAAGTGTGTGAAAATTCCCCTTCAGCAGAAAAAGTTACTTCCAGGAGGAGGGTAAACTGCCATTAAAATGAAGACCATTTTTGTTCAAAATATTAGGTGAAAGTCCGATTTCTCTAATGAAATGTTGCTGAATAACGGCTGTGTTTATAGCTACTTGATTTAAAATCAAGTGTTGACTCTCGCCACTTGATCAACCACTTTAAAACGAGTGGTCTGCTAACTGATCTCCCAAGTGATTGTTCAAAGAAATGGATTGTGCAGGAATTCGTTTTTGATGATAATAAGTGGGCTGAAATCAGGGATGTGAGCATTTTAGATGATCTGACTTTTGTTCAAGCATATGAAATATGTTAGCATGGCTCTCTCCTTTGCAAATGGCGGCATCTGTTAAAACTCAGAAGACTATTTAGCAATTAAAGATGTTGTTACTTGTATTCCTTTAACTTCTCTAAAATGTGACAAAATGTTAGCTTAAAAGCTAAATATTTTTCTCTCCATCATCAGATGTAACATAATGATTTTTATAAATGTCTGAGAACTTTACAGTCAAGCAAGTTTAATAGCCTATTCTCAGGAGAAAACATTGTGACTGGCAAAACAATATTTTATAAGAAAAATAGATATCTTAGCTTGTGAGAAAGCTGATTTAATTCTGTAATGTTTAGTTACAAAGGCAAATATCAAGTCATCAATTTTTAAAACACTGTATTGGATATGGATTTGTATTAAAAGAGGATCGGTGTTCTGAATTAAATGTATCTTGGTGTCAGCATGCTTGCTATGTATGAGTGAAATGTGTAAGCATACACATTTTATATAAAGTATACATGTTTTATTGTTGTCTCAAAAATCTCAACTATAGAGCTATTTGACAGATTATATACATTAAAAGGCAATATTGACATTAAAAGTGCTTTGATGCAATCTCAAGTTGAAATTTGCTTCTTTTTTTAAACTTGAAAGAATCATAAGATATTTATTTAAAACATAAATAACCAATAATACAAATCCAGAGTGGTATTAGAGGGCAATTAAGAACAGTTGGAGGGTAATTACAGGACTGTATGATTGGAGATCATGGTGTAACAGTAACTATGAAAACAAGAGAAAAAAAAAACCTTTTTTGCTATGTTATTATGTATATGTGTTATTATATACTATCTTAAAATGCTCTTCAACTCTCGTGGCAATCATACGGTATAGTCGGTAGCATCATCTTCATTTTACATTAGTAAAATTAAAGGAAAAATGTACAAATTGACTTGTCTAAGATATACAGTTATACTGTTCTTTTTACTCTTGTTTATTCACACATAAGAGGGTTGCTATATGGTATAAGTGTGTCCAAGTACAGTGTAGAAATTAGAACACAAATATGCATAGATTGGTTCTTTCCTTCTGCCATGAGGGTTCTAAAGTTCAAACTCAGGTTGTCAAGCCTGGTGGCAATTGCTTTTATCCTCAGAGCCGTCTTTGTGGATGAGTTTTGAGTTTATTTCCCTTTTGCATTTAATAAAGGGATACTAGCAAGATTTCGTGTGCCATAGTAAATAACCTATGGTAGCATTGTTGGGAGTAGTGGGTCCTATCAGTAGTGATTAGGTCATCAAGAGAGAGAGAATAACACCTTTCTTTGAGGAGTAAGTGGGGAGTCCTGATATAGGTCTGTGTTAATTACTAAGAGTATAGACACCAGCTAAAGGCTCAGAGAATGCCAGATGTAACGGGGATATTACATCACAGTGTGTGATACTGGGACACATTGTTCATTGGGGTCAGCAGAGGGACAGTCTTCTATGTTAACATCCCTTTATTAATCCTGAAGACATGAAATAGCCTGATAATTCTTGAGAAACACTTAAGTCTTCTCCATTTAACCATGTACTGTTGGGTTCTGGTTAGGTGGATTCAGTTTGGTTTAGTTCTTTTAATAATGTATTAGATAAGATTAACTTCTCTTTCTGTTGGTAAACTGTCTTTGTCATGGTGATAAAAAGCAGATAGGGTCATGTGGGGATTTTGTTGTTGTTTTGTTTTTGTTCTTTTGCTTGTATTTTTGTTCTGAATTGAGTTTTTGAAGAGAGACATAGGGGCAATAATATATGTATATTTATAAGTATAATGTTCATTATAGGTGAAAATATAGGGTTGCCACCAGAGGAGAAAAGATCATGAAAATATTTCTGGGGTAAGAGAAGTTCAAATGAAAATAGAGTATAAAATGGCCGGCAAAGTAAAAGCTGCACTCTAATCGTGAGACGGGCAAAATTGTGCCATTGAGGTTTATAGGGTCATTGGGGGAAGGCAGACGATGTGACCACAAACTAGAAAGTCTGGGCAAAAGTGGTGGGAAATGAGATATGCAGAGCTCTTGGAGCCTTGTTGGCATGAGGGGAGGGTTTGAGTAGGCACTCCAGAGACTGAA
The DNA here is from genome assembly GCF_000317375.1 of Microtus ochrogaster. Taxonomy (NCBI): domain Eukaryota; kingdom Metazoa; phylum Chordata; class Mammalia; order Rodentia; family Cricetidae; genus Microtus; species Microtus ochrogaster. The sequence continues at coordinate 55,164,498 of NC_022021.1, forward strand.
GTGCTGAGATTCAGTTGGTGTGGTGACAAGTGATGGCACTGCCAGTTGATAAAGATGAAGCTGGTCTCTATGTGGAAAACTCGGTGTAGGAGTCTGAGAAAGACCGTGAAAAGGGCAATTAAAAGAGGTTATGACAAATATATAGTTGCTGCTACAGTAACAGAGTAGGCATGGAGATACACAAGCAGCTGTTGGGGTGTTAGGGAGACAAGATAGTAGTTGGTTTAGTAGGGTGAAAAGAAGAGAAAAAGATATCTCATGGGTTTCTTATTTTCCAGATTACATGGAAATGGTGTGGGGGCATATATGTGGTGTGTTTGTCTGTCTGTCTGTCTTAGCAGACTAACGAACACCAAGAAGATCATATAGGAGAGACAATAAATTAAGAATATGAAAATTTATGATCAAACCTCCAGTAACTAAGCCTTTGCCCACCTGAGCTTGTAAAAAGGTAAAAAAAAAGGACCAAAGATGTAGAAAAAAGGAAATTTTAAAAGAATGTGATATTTACATGCATCACAGACAAGAAAGGGTTTAAAGCAATGGTTCTCAATCTTCCTGTTGTGGGGACCCTTTGGTACAGTTCCTCATGTTGTGGTGATCCCTAGTCACATTGTTTTTGCTACTTCATAAGAATAATTTGCTATTATTATGAATCATAGTATAAATATCCATTTTTTCAGTGGTCTTAGGCAACCTCTGTTAAAGGGTCATTTGATTCTCCAAGTTGAGATTTGCTGGTTTAAAGGATGAGGTAATTAACATCAATGCTAAATGCTGGAAAGAGTCAATTAATAGAAATGATGACAAATGTCATTATTGACAAGAGTCGAGCTTTTTCAAGACAATGGCAGTGGGACAAACCTTAAAGTGGGCTGAAGGGTGAGGAAGGAAGGAGAGTGAAAATAACACTTCAAAGTGGTTTAGCTTTGAAGGGGAGAAAAATACAGTGGCCATGAGGTGAAAGGAAGTCCTGGCCAATGAGGAAAAACTAAGTGTGCATAGCAGAGTCTGGGAGCTGCTGCCGGGATTAATTTTGAGGGTACTTTCTCATTCTCAATAACTGCCTCATTAAGTATGTGATTCAATAGCAGCTATTGTTTTAATACTGAATTTGAAAATGAATTTCCTTATGCTCTTGTTTTCTAAAGTGCAAGAGTATAGGTTATAATGTGTGCCAGCTATCAAAAAATCTGCATATAAGTTAAGAAATGAAGTTGGCATAGTGTCATGGATCTGCCAGAAGACATGTGACTCCTGGTTAAGAAACCCTGGATGCATTGCACAGGGTGTTATAGACAATGTGGATTTCCTCTCCATTGACTTGGCCTCCAAGTTATCCACCTTTGGTGCTGTACATGAGTGGGCTTGAATCATAACTGAGAAACTAAGATTAAAGAACCGAAATCATTTTATGGTATGGCATCATTCTATGAGCCCAGATGATTCCTGCCCTGGAAGGAGACTTATCTTTAGTATACCAGAAAATAATTAACCCTTCATTTTGCCCCAGAGGAAACCATCACCCTTCTCCACCTTTAATAGCTGTTTACACACAGGCATTTCATAAAATATAGTTCTAAATGATTCAGTCTGTGTAAGGGAGGCAGAGATGCATGGTTCATGAAGGTTGTTTCCTGATGGCATTGCAAGCACAACCTACAGGTATTGCCTGTGTGCTAGAATTAAGTTCCCTTCTGTTTTCCAGCCCCAATGTTATCCATAAGGTGCCTTGTTATGACATGTAGCTGTCATAGCAAGATGCCACACACCACGTGACTTACACAATAAATTTTTTCCTTATAGTTTTGGAGGTTCTAAGCTCAGGGGCAAGGTGTCAAAAAGGTTGACTTCTTTTATTTAACTTTTTAACTACATCTCACTGCTATCCTTTCTTTTCATGCTCCTTCCCTTTGGTCTTCTCTTTCCCAACTGTTGATCTTTGTCTTTTCAATTATTTTTAAAATACAGATATTGCATATGTAAGAGTGTTTTCCTTCTGAGTCTGGCTAGTTTTGGATGATCTCGAGTTTCATCACTTTTCCTGCAAACCACTTGATTTACATTTTTAGGGTTGAATAATACTCCCCAATGCATACATACCACATTTTCTTCTACCACTCATTTGTTGGTAGGCAGCAGGCTGATTCCACAAATGGCTATGTTGAGTAATGCCATGATAATATGGCTGTGCAAGTGTTTCCATTGGCTGCTGCTTGTGATTCCTTTGGGAAAATCATGCAGGAGTGATGAGGTCTCTCTCTCGTGCTTCTCAGCAGTGACCTCACTGTGTCCTCAGATGGCTTTTCCCAGGTGTACGCATCTTCCCTAAAGTCCTTTCTCCAAAGCCAATCATGGAGGCTTCATAAGGCAACCCTTAACAGATTCTCAGTGCTGTTTGTTATTCACGCTCTCTACCACATGGATGAGAAAATGGAAGCTTAAAAACAGTCAGGGACTTTTAGTTGAGGTATACACTGTTAGGTGCTGCAATGGGATTCGAGCAGATCTCATTTCCTCATTTTAACCTTCCAACTATTTGTGTGTGTGTGTGTGTGTGTGTGTGTGTGTGTGTGTGTGTATTGAGCTTTTAGCTTTTAGGTCAGAATCACTGGACTTACAGAACACTGTGGCATGGGCCATAGTTTATTGGCCAGATTTCTTTTCTTCTGTTCTTCCTCCTCCTACCCCAATCTTCCTCCTGCTGTTACTTACAGAGATGTTTAGCACAGTCACTGAGTTCTAAGTCCATCAATAACAAAGCAAAGTCCAGACCTCATGGAACCAACAGTCTAGGTTTTGGGTGAAGGGTTTCTCCTTATCCTTTTTTGTCCACACTACAATTGTTTCATGCTTTATATTAAATTGAAGGGTGAAAAAGAACCAACATTTGTCCAATACTACCCATAAGTTGAGCTTGTTTATTTACATCATCTTATTTAGTAACTGATGGCCCACTGATGCAGAATCTAATTATTTATTTATATAAATAACATTTATTAGCAGAAATATATAGTGACATTTAAAATGGTCAATTATGATTATACAGCTATATTTGTCTTTGTGATTAACTGGGGAAGTTGAAGACATATTAACAGTGACCAGGAGCATTGCTGTGCTGACAGACAGTGGCCGACAGTGTGTGTGTGTGAGTCTGTGTGTTCTGTGTTTTCTTCCCCAGTGTCAGAAAATGAGTAGTGAGTTCAAAGACTGGAGCATTTATAACACAGATCAGCATTGTAAGATTATGACCACAAGTGGCAATGCTAGAATTAAATTAATTTAACATTTGAAACCTAGATTTCTGTGTGTGTGTGTGCATGCACATGTGTGAATGTAAGTGTGTGTGAGTATACATGCACACATATGTGTATGAAGTAATAAAGATACCCAAATGAAGAAGAGAGAGTTGAGACTGAGAAGTGCCAGATGGCTTTAATGACAGAAATCTGGGAAAAATCAAAATAGAAATTCAAACAGTGGCACTGGAATCACATTTATGTCTTAGGTAGCCATCAGCCTTCTTCCTTCTGCTTCCAACCTCATTAGTTTCTGGTATCTGTGTCCTCTGGCTTATGTTTGTGGCTTCCCTTAGAGGATCATGGGAGAAGGTTTGAAGAGAAAGGAATATACATTTCAGTTGTGTAACTGATTGTAAAACAACAGTGTTAGACTTACAATGGACTTGAGGCCCACTACTTTAATGCTTGTGATATTTTTGTAGTAGGTTTTCTTTAGCCAGGCCTTTCTGCCAGGTTTTCTGGGGCATCATGTTTTATTTACTTGAGCGGCTGTGGTTCATGAGTTGGATTCATTGTTGCTGCAGTATTTTATTTCAAGTGTGTCTCAGACTGATGTTTTGTTTTTATAGTCTAAACTGGAGCCTGGTAAGTTTGCTTTGGCTGTCACCAGACATGACATGTATGTAAAGAATTCAAATTGAAACACAATTTAAAGACACCACTTCATCATTCCAACATAATACAAAACAACAGATAACTCATAGTTTGATACTTTTCAAGAAATACCCAGTGGTTTTGATGTCATCACGAAAGAGTTTTGAGGTTTGTATTTTAATGATAAGGAAAGTGGTTGGACGTTAGGCTATTTTGTCTTTATATATTTAATTATATTTTCTAGAATTACTGACTTTTTTCTAGCTCAGTGCAATTGCCACAACCATACACTGGTTGTATAAAATTCCTGGTTCTTATGGTATAACAAATGCTTGGCAAATTGCAGTGTTAAACAGAATCTTATTTAGTGTATGATCACAACCAAGACTCAGACCAGATAAACTTAGTCAATGTTTTGCCAGCAACTGTAACTATAGTGTTTTATATAGCAGTTTTAGTTTCAAAGCAAAAATTAAACTACTAATGGCAGCTCACATCTACAGTTCATTGGGCAGTAGGTTGAGGCAGGAGGATTTCTGCAAACTGCAGACAGGTCTGGTCTACCTAGTGAATTCTAGACTAGTCTGAGTGACGATGTGAGTTAGGTTACAAAATAAAATGAGCCTACAAAAGTAAAACAAAATCAAGTAAAACACCAATGAACTAAGAGCACAGTTGTAGGGAACAAGAGCTCCGGGATAGGCTGTTGAAGCTTACATAACTGCTGACCTTGTTATCATGTGACAAGCACTCTGTTTAAATCCCTCGGTGCCTTAGACTCTCCGTCTGTAAAACAGAAGTGATAGGATTTTCATTATGTTTAGTGTAACATAGGCACTAGACTGTGATCAGTACAATGTTAGTTATGTGTACATGAATCACACAAACAACAGCTTTTAGTAGGTATTGGAGCTCCAGTATGCACCCTCGTTAGAGTTCGACAGTGAGGAACTGGGCTTTCAGCATTGCTGTCCTAGCAATTCAGTCTTCCTGGTGCCCCTCATCTTATCAGCACACTGTCTTTCAGAGAGGGAACGAGCAAATGAGTTCACAGGAATGACTAGTGTGAAAACCACAGGCTCCATTTGTAAAACCGACAAACATATAAAACAACTGTAGAAGTGATTTTCTTTTCTAGCAATCATTTTATCTGTAGTTTTGTTGTTTTTCTCCTCCTGTGTGTGTGTGTGTGTGTGTGTGTGTGTGTGTGTGTGTGTGTGTGTGTGTATTTCCATGGTGAAGATGTTGGGTATCTTCTATTGATTTTGCCCTACTGTCCTGCGACAGGATTGGCTGTTCAGTGAGTTCCCAGAGCCCACCCGACTCTGCCTTCTACTTCTTTTTTTTTTGGTTCCTGTGCTGGAACTAGCTCTTGTAGATTAGGCTGGCCTCGCACTCACAGAGATCCACCTGCCTCTGCCTCCTGAGTGCTGGGATTAAAGGCGTGCTCTACCACCGCCCGGCTACCTTCTACTTCTGGGGTTACAGGTACACTTATCTTTGCATAGATACTGGGATTCAAATTCAGGTCTTTTGGTTCATAGAATGTGCACTCCAACACTCTGAGCCATCTCTCCAGCCCCACTGTGAGCTTTTCTTAGAGATCTCAGTCTGCACGTGTCAGAGAAGGACAACTTCAGTAGATCATGGGAGTGGGAGTGTGTGAGAGAGAGAAAAGGAAAAAGAGACTATAAATATCCCAAAGTCCTGTTATAAATGTTAAGAATATCCATTCATGCATTAAAGCCTCATTTCTCATAGGATTAAGCTTCATTGGATTTCTTAGATCTTTATAAGAGTTTGGACAGAGCTTGCTGCTTCCTTCTCTCACTCAGACTAAGTATGTCTAGAAATCATCCTCAAAAGTGGGCAGTCCTAGTGGCTTATTTGGGAAGCAGTGTGAACAGTTGTAATAGACAGAACTGACTGGTAAGTCTTAACATTTCCCCAGGCAAGCCTTCACATTGCAAGGAAAAGAGAGATAGAGGCCCAGAAGAGGCTCATCCTCATCCATCCCCACCAAGGCCATACATATGTAAAGGAAGCCATCTTGAACTTTCAGATCTGTCCAATCACCAGCCCAGTACCACCAAGCAACTGTAAGTCAGCCAGGAGAAACATTCATCCCAGTGCTTGATGATATGACCCACAGGGCATGCTCATACTAAGCCATTAGCTTTTGCATGTCTTGCTTGGCTAGGAATAGGAACCATGTTGTCTTAAGTCTATGTGATAAACTAGAAACAGATAGAGCAGAGAGTAACTCACAACCTACTTTTCCAGGGGGAAAACTGCAAAAAAATAAAACAAAACAGAAACCAAACCAAAACAAGAAACCCTATAGCTTTTATTTTATACTTATGTAATTGCTTCCTTCAAAAAATTTAGGAGGGCCTCCATCCCTTCTCCTATATTCAACAGTAGTGGACATTAGCTTAGGGCTGAGAAGTGAGCTTCAATATTGTCTTGATTAGTATTCTTGCAGTTAAGAGTGTGGCGGGCCATCTGCTCTCTTAGCTACTTCCCAGAGAGAGGAGAAAAGAATGAAAAATTTTAGTTTCTCTTAGAAAGTTCTTGTATAACAGAAGAATGTGGAGTTTGTCTGAAAAAAAAAATAAGTTGAGCTGATGAAATTGGCATTTTGCAACTAGGTAATCCTGAGATAAGTATTACATATAATAACAAAATTGAAGTGTTTTACTTTTTATTCTTTTAGTACAAGTGAGTTCACAGTTTGTGAAATGAATACCTGTCATATTAAATATGTTAAATACAGTCAATAAGTCAACTGGAATATGCTCATTACCTCATTAGCTCATCTCTTCTGGTTACATTTTTTCTTTCCCACTATGTGCTGTTTCCTCTGTTGTCATCCTAACCCATGTGCCTGACTGGGTATGCTAAAAGTCTAGGAATTCAACATCAAATTATTTGGCGATTGTGAAGCCTTGCTCTGGTCTTCTTGACTTGACCCAAACTAGACTCCCATGGGTAGAGGGACTCTCAGTGGAGGAAATGACTCTATCAGATTAGCCTGTGGTCATGTCTGAGGTGCATTTTCTTGGTTAACTATTGATGGTGAGGTCTTAACCCACTATGGGTAGTGCCAGGCCTGGGCGGGCAGTCCTGGCTTGTTTAAGAAAGAAGGCTGAGTACGTTATGGGGAGTAAACCAGTGAGTAATGTTCCTCTGAGGTTTCTGCTTCAGTTTTTTATCTCTGTGTTCCTACCTTGACTTCCTGCCCTGACTTCCCTTGTGGGATAGACTGTCATCTGGATGTGTATGATGGAACAATGTCTTTCCTCTCCACGTTGCTCCTGGAGATTGTGTTTTCAACAGCAACAGTAAAAGCCAAGCAGGGTGTGCCTGAACCTAGGCAGATATGCCAGCAAAGCTGTGTGGAGGACCCCTCCGCTGGCTGGAAAGTTGTTGCCAGCTTTGCTGCATTATAAGCGTACTGAATGAGTTAATTGAGCTCGGCCTCCCTGGTTATCTCTGAAATCCTTCTAACATGGTTATCCCACCATAATGCCGAGTTTCACTGACAGACTAGTTTCTGACATTCACTGGGCATGTTTGTGCTTCCCTTTGTAAGCCGACATCTTCAAAGGCTCTCTTCAGATATGAGATGTCATTAGTTTTCTTTTAATTTTGCCAGTTTATCTCATAGTGCTTCACAGTTGCCTCTGGGTACTGCCTGAGAGCAGCACTCATTTTATTCCCATCAATTGAGTGCCATGCCAGATGCACCAGACAAGAAAACTCCAGTAAACAAGGAAAGGAGGAGGGATTGTTGACATATTTCCCTTCAGGAAATGAATTGACAAATTCATGGAATTGATTCTATTTAGCACAATATTTTGGGGTAGTACTTCTCAGGGCCGGTTGTACAATGGAATTAGCAGAGGGAGAATTAAAAACAAACCCAATGGCTAAGCCTCACTAGACCTATAAAATTGGAAAGGTTGAGTGTGGAACTCAGGCATCAAAAGGTAGTTTCCAGAGTCCTCAGGTGATTCCCACATGTAAGCAAAATTGAAAAGCACTGTTGTATAGCAAGGGAGAATAGGATAACATTGATTTAAAGATAGCTAGAAAAAAAAACACTAGACAAATTCCTGGGCTCAAGGACCGACTGTAGACTTTGTGAGCAAGGCAGCAAATGAGGCTTGGCCAGAGTTTGTCCCTAACTACCCACAGTCCTGTGCCTCTCCTATATACACCTTCCTCCTAACACCCATATCTCTTTGATAATGGTTGCTGGGAGCTCCCCATTTTGAGCAAGCTTGGAGACCTGGAATCTTCCACATCACAGCCCCACACAATTCATTTTTGAAAAGAGAAACCTGTGTATGGGTGGTTTGCATTCATGTTTGTCTGTGCACCATGTGCTTGCAATGTCTGCACAGGCCAGAAGAGGGCATCAGTTCTCTCTGGGACTGGAGTTACAGATGGCTTTGCGCCACCATGTGGATTTTTGGACTTGAACCCAGGTTCCACGGAAGAGCAGCCAGAACTCTTGAACGCTGAGCCATCTCCCTAGCTCCCACCCCCAATCACATTTCTTAAGTGATGACCTAGGAGAATGGGATGTGAATTACCCAGCTTGCTCTTTTCCCTGGCTAGGGTAATTTTGAAGGGCAAGCTGTGCTAATGTTTTTCAAAGGAACCAATGTGCAAACTTTTTCATAGCATCAAGGGCAAGGCAAACTTGTGCCCAAATGTAAGTCTTTATACTCTTCCTCCCAAGAGAATTGACTCTCTATAAGAAATGTCAGCTGAAGTAAACAGTGCACTCTGACATAGCTGTGGGTACTTTAGCTCATCATGAACACAGCACAGAGACCACAGGGTTCTGCAAATCACACCTTAGATAGAAATAACTTGCACCATCTATAGAGTTCCCTCAAGCAGTGGGCAGGAGTCAGCTACTGTGGCTATACCTTGTCTCTGAAGCTTGCCGTGGAGAACTTTTCTCTCTTTCTTTCTGCTCCCTGATTTCTCCTGGGAACTATTGGTTATAATCACCTTCACAAATGTCTTTGTCTTAGTATCTGCTCTAGAGAATTCAATCAAACAGGCATTGGGGAGTGTATTGGAGGATTAAAAACCTGTGCTGTAGAAAGAGTATTCTAACCAACCTAAAGAGTGAGAATAGAAAAGAATAAATGAGTGCAGGAAGAAAAAGAGATTGAAGACAGTCACAATACGCTCTTAACCAGGAAACTTAGGACTTGGCCTCCTCCATTACTTAGATGTATATTTGCTTCTATGTTTTATTTCTTTTAAAATCAGGATATAGTTCAAAAAGTAAGGTGGGTCACTCATCATATTCCCATATATGAAAATGCTCTTTGATTATATTCTCCTCCCTCTTTCCACAATTGCACTTCTACATCCTTTGTAGCTCCCTTTCAATTTCATGCCCTTCTCTTCCCCCATTGGCTTCCGCATAGGAGAAAAAGTACACATTACCTGCTTTTGTGAGGTTGATTTCTTTCAGTTTACACTGAGGTTCCTACTCACATTTTTAAAAGGCCCTTTTCGGCTTTTCCAGCCTCCACTTTAGTTTACACCTCTATTGTTTTTGAGGGGTTTAGGGCAATTGGTCTACATTTCATGAGACCAAGTCAGAACCACGCCAGCACTTCAGTGGAGACAGACAAGGAATGGCAGATTTCTTCTAATTTATAAACTAAAACTTCCTCTGTGATGTTGCTTTAGGTACTAAAGCTCCCAGACTGATTCTGAACTACATCATAAAGACACATAGGCAGATCCAAAATATTGTGCTAAAAATAAGCAATTAAAGCTCTAGGCCACACAGTGTTCTCTCTCTGCAAATGAGGAAGATGAACTAAATCGCTCCCAAAGGTCCCTTCCCATACTAACATTTGGTCTTCAACAATAGCCATCAGATTACAGCATCAACGCAAGAGCACAGAACAGATCATTCCAGTAGCAATCGTCTTCTCAAAACAAATTGACAAAAACCATCATTCTTTTTTGAATGAACAGTTCTCTGGGAAGCTAACCTTTGCCTATCTTTCATAATGATATGTTTACTGCTGTAGCTTTGCTTTGGAAATGGGGAACCATATAATTGGGTTGATAAGGTCAGCATGCCAGAGCCTTGGAGAGAGATGGGATGGTATTTGTGACTGTGTATATTCGCCCAGACATGCTTTTTGTCATGTTTATTGTACTTTAATGATTAGCTAGAAACAATAAGCCTGCTGTGTATGCTATTTTATTAATGCACTGTCGTTTGTGGGGTTTTCTAAGGTAATTTGAAAATAAGAGAAAATATAATTATTTGAGGATGCTTTGGGAAGAGGTGGATGTATTTATACAATTAAATAGTAATGTAATAACACTGCACTCTCAAGATAGAGTTCACCACCATTTGTTGGTTTTAGAGAGGATGTATAAGGCTGGGTTAGGTTTTATTTTTCCGTACTTTTAAAGGAACCTGTAAATCAGCAGTTGTGATTTTATTGATCAAGAAAGGTGATTTAACAGTGTGTTAAATCTTCTGCTTATTACTTTATTTCCTCTGGTCCCCAGACAACACTTAAATACTGAAGTGTTTCATAGACTCTTTTATACGACTTAGCTAGGCAGAGATCCAGACTTCATGGTGGTATTCCTCAGACACTCCACAGGAATTGAACTAAGTTCCATTCTCTTTAGTTTTCTGGAGCTTTAGAAGATGACTTTTCAAATGAGAAGGCATGGTAATAAGCATGGATCTTAAGGGTACAACTTGGTGAATTTTCACGTGTGTGCATTTGCATAGCCACCATCTAGACCAAGATATAAACCTTCCTTTACTGTCTCTTCCCAATACTGTCAGCTTTCTCCATTTGAAGGTGACCACGACTCTGACATCTGCCACCACAGCTTGGTTTTGTCTATTCTTTCACTCCATGGAAATGAAATTGTGCATTGCGTCCTGGATCTTGGGTTGAGCTGTCTGTTACTAGGTTTATGAGGGTTGCTCTATTCTTACACGTATATGCACATACACATACATATGTGAGCACAGATTTGACCATACATGTATATTATTATGAATATTAGAATATTCCATTAAAAAGATTAGCATTCTGTTTTTCATGTGTATTTGTTCTATTTTCATTTTTCTGTTACTATGAATTGCTGTGATTTTTTTGAGACACATTTAGTCATTTTGTTTTTAGTTTTTGTAGCTAGAATTGTTATTGCCAGCTCATCCTTCAGCTTCAATAAATGCTGGCAAAGGATTTCAAAGTGGTAGTGTTAACTTTTATTCCCACCAGCCTTGAATGAGAGCCCTTATGTTTCAGCATTTGTTCTGATATAAGAGTTTGTTAAGGTTTTCAATTTTTGTTGCTCTGATGAGTGTGTGTTAGCATCTCACTATCATTTTTATTTTGGTTCCTTTGTAGAACAATGATGCTAAATATGAAAAATTATTTTTTATAAAATATGATTTATAAAATTGAAATAATATTTTAATTATCTTTTGCTATTTATCCCATTTATGTAACTCTGACATATATGTGAAAAATATATCAAATTTATGAATATAGTCTTATTGTCTGTGGCTTGGGTTTTCTTTTATTGGTAGTTTCTTTTTTTCCCTTTTTGGTGTTGAACATTAAACCAGTAGTACACGTGTGCTGGGCAAGCACTCTTCCAATGACCTTAGTTACAGCTACCCATAGTCCCTAATGATTCCCTCCCTCCCTCCCTCCCTCCCTCCCTTCCTTCTTTCACTTATTCAGTTCTGAAAGTCATTGTTTCATTTGAAGAACAGAAGTTACTACTTTTAATGACTACAACTTACTTCTCTCTATAGCTGAGCAGAAAATGGAAATGAACTATAATTCGTTGTTCAAACCTTCCCCTAGAATTTACATACCTTCCACAGATGGCAGTGAAGTTTTATACTAGTTACAGGAAGCAGGTGGAAGGTAGAAGAAAGCTTGCTGGTGTTTTTTATCTGGCCATCTCCTTAGGACCCACTTTCTCTTAGCCTTCTTGTTAATTAATGGCAACACACAGCTGTGCTTTGCCAAGAGTACACTGGTGCTCTTTCTTTTCAATCATTAAGTGTGGGAATTATGAATTTTTTAATTCTTGGCGATTTCTTGATCATTCAGGATCTGCTTTATTAATTAAAACTCTGCTAGTTCCAATGCCAGGATTCTGTTACCCCAAATATGAAAGATTTCTGCCAGACAGATCAATTCCAGACTCAGAGGAAGAACCATGAACCCTGATGTGGATGTGACCCGTGGGTGCAAATAGTGCTGGGCATATGTCACCTGAGTAGGCCAACACCGTTGTACCTGTGTGAGCTGAGGGTTCAGCCGTGCTCACACCCACTCAGCTCTCTGTGTTGTTCCCATCTGCATCGACTACAGATGGGTTTATGAGGCAAGAAAACACTAAATCTGGCAAGTGTCAACACTTCTATTGATGTTCACTACTCTCTCAAGCATCTCGAGGGGAAAGAAAGAGCCGCTTTGTCCCTTTCACTTCAGTATGTAATAACCCTACTGATGGATCCGGGGCTGTCTTGAGGCATCTGTCAACCTATGCGAACAAAAGGGAGAGAAAATCACTATCATTAAGCTCAGAATAAAATGAAAAGACCCCCCCAATAGATTAAGTAGGTATACTATTGCAAGAAAAAGCATACATAAGCACCAGGCAGGCAGAAATAATAGATGTTCACCACCGAGGGGATAAAAGGTGTAACTTACTGCACTATCCATTGAAAGTCAGAGAATGACTTTAAAGTACCTACTAGAGAGTACAAGCACACTGATTATTTGTTAAATTTGAGCTTCTTTTTGCCTCTTGCTTTTGAAATTGGAGCCCTAAGGAGGATTAGGGAAAGTCTAAGGATTGTAAAATGAAGTATACAACTTTAGTGGGTTTTCAAGGTCGAAATGACTCTATATATTTGAAACAAACTGCAATGGTTCTCTTTTACTAGATCCAGGGATCTGCCCCTGATGCGAAGTCATAGGGCCCCATCTCCTACATCATCCTAAAAGGATTGAAGTTAAGGTTCAGTAAATGAGGACAAAACTTGAGTTTCAGCCCTTCTCATTCCTGGAGATTTTTCCAACAAGAGAATAGACTACTTTATGGCTATTACAATGACATTAAGATAATTGATATGTATGACTAAGATAATTGATATGTATAACATTAAGATAATTGATGATATGTATGACCAAGAAGCAACACAGGTACTTTTGAATCATTGCCCTTGGAATATTTTTCTGGGGGAATAAAAATTTCACAGAGAATGCGTTTTCTCTTCCGTCCTTATTTCTAGTTGTTGTATTGTCTTATGTCAACTTGATGCAAACTGGAGTTATTAGAGGAGGCAGCCTCAATAAGAAAATGCCTCCGTAAAATCCAGCTGTAGTAAAGACTGTAAGGCATTTTCTTAATTAGCAATTGATGTGCAAGACGCCAGTCCATTGTGGGTGGGTTGTCTTTGAACTGGTGGTCCTGGGTTCTTTAAAAAATCAGGTTCAGCAAGCCATGAGGAACAAGCCAGTGAGCAGCACTCATCCATGGCTTCTGCTTCAGCTCCTGCTTCCAAATTCCTGCCCTGCTTGATTTCCTGTCCTGATTTCCTTTGATGATGAATGATGTGGAAAGGTAAGCTGAACAGATCCTTCCCCCGCCCTCCCCTTTCGCCAGTTGCTTTGGCCATGGTGTTTTGCCACAGCAATGGTAACCCTGATTAAGACACTTGTCTTGCAAATTTATCTTGCCATCTTATAGAAAAACTTCTTTCTCCTGGGCTTGGTATGAAGTTGGACAAATAACTGTACCATACCGAGAACATATATTTTCAATTATTAAATATGTGAATTTTGACATTTACTTAATCCATTAAGACTTCTTGTTCACTCAGAATGTGGTCTGTTAATTAAAACTCTACTGGGTTGTAAGTGGCAGAAACCTAAGCCACTAATTTGGAAGATGAGTCGATCATAGTAGATCTGAGACCTCTTGGTGTACTAGGCACAAACTCCCCACAGGGAAATATTGGAGTCTCCTATTGACATTTTAACAAATTCTTGCTGCTGCTCCTTTGAGCTGTTCATCAAGTTCTCTTAAAGATCGAGGTAAAAGAAAAATTCATATAAATTGTATATAAAATGATTTTGGGGGTATCATATTTGAACTGATTCGCAGTATTTACGATTTAAACATACTTCATTTTCCTTTCATATAGAATCTTTACTGCAAAAGCAAAGTTAATTTGCTTCTCAGTTCACTTTTGTAATTAAAATTTGTTCAGAGGTGGGTTGAAGGGTAGACCTAGGTATTGAATTAAATTTCTTGGAAGTCATACAACTTGTAGGAAGACAGTATAAAGAATAGTTTCCACTAGCTTGCTTTTCTGTTCTTTCTCATCGAAAGTCATCTCAACCTCTGCTCTGAGGCTCCCCATATGGTCAGCCTGATGGGGTTTTCCGTTTTGCTTGTTTGTTTGTCTTTGCTTTGTGTGTTCTTATTGTGCACGTACCAGGAATCAGGTGCCCCTACACAGCACTTCCAGCTGAGATGAAAAGGGCTAATGCTGACCGCTGCCACTTCTAGCCACAGTCACCAGATGAGTCAGATGCTCCTACAAAGAGCTGATTCACAGCACTCTTTTCCTTGGTCACGACCAAGGCATTGCAGTCGCCCTGCCACAGAAATAAAAATCTGGGGGCAAGAAGGCTTTCATTAGTAAAGATGTCAGGTCAGTACTGACATATAATAAATCACTCTGAGAGCAACGTGGGGAAGGGGAGAAGGTAGATCGTACTGTGATAACAGATAAAGGCTCTGTACACTTGTACATGGTGGAGGGAGAATGGCTTTCTACAGACACCTTCAGGGTTTATATGCCTTCTTGTAAATCCTGCTTGTTTCGGAATGGCCTCTCTCCCCTTCTCTCTCCCTCTGTGTTAGCGTCATTGTCAAGAGGAAAGGTGACCAGTCAGCCCAACATGATTATGTTCCGAAGTCCAGTTGATTCTGGAGTTAAACCTAGTGTGTGAATTCAGAGCAGTGGCTTTTTAATTCCAGCTCCCTGGGGTCGAGGGATGGTGATTTTGTGTTCTAAGTGTGTGAGGGCAGTTTAGAGAGAACTCCCTCACAGAGGTCTGTGCTCACTTTTGGATGCTATTAATTAAAGAAATGCTCATAAAGGGCTTCAAGACCCATTTTCACTAAGCGTATGGAGCGCTAATAAATATTATACCATCCAGGTGGGTATTTCCAAGTAGCTAATCTAAAAACTACATTGGAAATGGCTTTATGTGTGGGCTTGTGGGAGGAAGGCATGTTTATACAACGCATGTCTTATTTTAATGCTACTTGTTGCTAATGTCCTTTTATATTTTTGAGACATGATCTCATGTAGCCTAATGTTGCTTCAAGCTGTTGGTGTAGATGAGGTTGACCTGAACTTCTGATCATTTTGCCTCCATCTCGTAGGTACTGGGATTACAGGTGCTAACAAGCCTGAGCTTTTAAGTGTTTCCTTTACAACTTCAATCTTCTCTATTTTCCATATATATTGTATATACAATATACACCTGTAAATGTAATGCAGAGACATTCAATCTGGAAGCATTTCATGCATACATATTTACTTTTCAAGAGTTCTAAAGGAGTCTAAGATACTCTTGGGGTATCTTAGATACCTTTGCTATGGTAGTATATATTCTGTCTCCATCCCCTTTTAGGTCCTGTTCTTTTGATCCCTTCTCCTCAAAGTGGAAGTAGATTGTCTTACGTCTTTTCTTCCTCATGGGCCTGGGTCACTGCATATTGCTTTCTCCTCTAGAGAAGAGAAGTGACATCTTGGGAGCACAGCATTTGGGACTTGTATAAATGGAGCCAGCAGCCCCTTCAGATGAATGAGAAATAGATTTTTGGATGAAGAAGGATCGAGAAAATACTGTCAGACCTGGATGCTCCTGCTGGGTCCCACACCACGGCCCAGCGCAGGCCATTGGCTGTGACCTGGTCATTCTCCTGTGATGAGCACCATCCTTATGACAGAGATGACTCCACACAAAATAGTACCAGTGACACTGCCCTTGGTTTGTGAGGAGACCAGCCTGCCTCACTGATGTTTTATCCCCATGACGCTGTCATGTTCTAACTTATTTGAATAGGGGCGGGGGAGAAAAAGACGAAGATAATATGAAAAAAAGATCCTTGCTTTTGTAAAACCAGTGAGGTTTGAAGTATATTTTAAAATAGTCAGTTTGATTTTTCAGGTAACTGAGGTTAAAAATGTTTTTTGTTTTTGTTTTTTTAAAGATATGTGTTAATTTTTGCTGGGAAGGGAAAGTGTCTCTTTTTTAACTCCAAGGTATTTCTTATTCAGTTGTTGGGGAAGCCTTCACTTGGAATGTTGTCTTGGGGCTGGGGAGATAATTGTCTGCTCTTCCAGAGGCACTGGGGGTTGGATTTCTAGCACCCATATAGTGGCTCACAACCCTTGGTAACTCCAGTTCTAGGGAACCTGACGCCCTCTACTGATCCCTGCAAGCATGACACACGGTGCACGGACACATATTCAGCCAAATACTCATACACAGAAAATAAAAGTAATCTCAAAAATATTTTTAAAAGGAATTTACAAATCTTACGCTAAAGAAAATTTCTAGAAAACTCAATAAGTTTCCCTAATGGGATCTAATTTATTCTCCCTGTTTCAGCAATCAAATTTTTTTGCTAAGCACTTCACTATAATTGCCTCAAAATTTAGAGCTGTTTTTGTAATTTTTTATGAAACAGTTTTTTTTAAAGATGAGTGGATTTTCTAAATAGTTATCTCCTTTAAGAGAAAGACCACAGATTTGAGTGTTGGCATATTAATTTCTAGGTTCTTGATTTTCTGCTAGCCCTGGTCGATACCTGAAAAACTCACAAAACAATCAAAGAAAAAAAATGGGGAGGTACACGTGCAATTTTACAGAGACTGTTTCTGTGTTGTTTGAGCTAACATAAGATTGAGTATCCGTGTGATGCAGTTAAGAAAAAATGGCAGAATTCTTTTCTCCTGGATTTAAAGAGCCCCTCAACATCTGTGAGTTCCAAGCTATTATGTACCAGCATGATTTGAGCTTGCAGTTCACATCCAGGGGGAATCTTGGAGCCACTCTGAATTTTCCCTTGCGTTCAGCATATTTTACCTCATAGCTGCACAAGAAGCAGAGTAATTACTTACAAATAAGTAATTTACTTGCCTAGCAAGCTTTCTGATCACGTTATGGTAGCTTTTATTAAATTTTCCACTAACGTAATTATTGCAGGGAATTTCACCACATAAAGCAAGCACTTCATTTGGCTCAAGATAATTAAAAAACACAACTAGTTTACACCTGCCTTCACGATCTCCCTCCCTCCACTCCGATGCTCCAGCTTGTCTGCCAGAGTAAGTTGTGAGAATAGTCACACGACACGTATCTCAGCAGAAAGATGCCCTGTCCAAACATGGGGGAGACACCCTACACGAGGATGACACTGGGAATATTGCCATGAGCTGATGGTGACATTTCATCATTCAAGGTGTTCCCAGTTCCTCTCCAACATGATTTAGTGCAGTACAATAGCAGACCATTTGCTGGGTTGAATAGTTGCTGAGGTTTAGCTTTTCTCTTTTTATTTTTTTAGATCAATGTCAGACTTGCCAACAGAAAGCTTTTTCCAAAAGCCCCATCACTGCCCAGAATGAAAACAATGACACAGTGGTGTTCTGGGCGTTTCAACAGTAGGATATGCTTGTCTCTGGGATATGGGAAGCTACATGTCCTTAGAAATTTCCTGATTAGTCGGTTGAAGTATAAAGGTTCAGCAGGACAATACAGGCAGCCATCTCACCAGCATTAAGGACAATGCTTCCCTCGGAGAAAGCGGGGTTTCCTATGGGGTGTCCTTGGCTATGCCATCTGACTCTACACAGTGGCTTTCAGCACAGACTTCTCTATACGATAATCCTTGAAACTAAGACTCTGGCAAGCTATATGTTAAGTCAGTGGCTGGGGAAAATGAAGAGCCCAGAAACACTTTTTTAGTTCAAGAGCATCAAGGCATTGCCTTTTTTTTTTTTTAACACTTCCAAGCTTATGATTAGAAGAAGCTCAGTCCTTACAAGGTGGGTGTCCCGCAGATGCCATCTGGCTTTGCTGGCACCCCTTGGCCTTGTTGGCAATGCCTGCCTGGGGGAAGTGTCCTGGATAGGGCAGTGGCTTTCCAAGGCTAGCAGCATCTCGGGAGTCTGTAGACTGTGCTCTGATCATCAGTGATTGTTCATGATATAATTCTATAGCTTACGTTGTTGTTCTCTTGGTGTTGAATGTAGGTTTGCTGAGAGGAGAATCCGAAGGCTGGTGTTGGAGGTTTAGTGTCAGGTTGGAATTTGGTGCTCCTTTCTGACTCTTCCAAAGCACATGTGCCCTTGAAGGGCCAGCGTCTGCTCCACAAGGGGGCTGTAGACCCAGTTCGCTACAGCTGTGGGAGCGAGTTAATTATCATAGTTAACTAGATTGGACTGAACAACACCGAGGGGAAATAGTGAGGTATATCTTTGTGTGTTCCCACAAGATGTTTATAGAGACAGTTGAACTGAGGGAGTGAGGACCAGTTCTGAATGTGGGTATCACCATCCTGTGGGCTGGGGATCCAAACTGAATAAAAGGGGGAAAGGAGAAAGTCAACAATGCTCATCTCTATTTCCTGATGAGCATTTGATGGCACAATTTGATGGTTGACTTCTACTCAAGTTGTCACCATGCCCTCAGACTGTCATCAGAAATCAATGCTTACTGGACCATCTAAGTAAGAATGTGACCGTAACGACCATTGTAACAAGAGAAACGTTGTCAGTGAAGGACTAGCTAATGCTGTTTCAGAGTGAAACATGAACTGTATTGATATTGGACTAGATAGCATTCAAGTTTCATTCTGGCTAAAAATACCCCTGTATTCCATGTGTGCCCCCAAAACTTGAGTGAGAATGAATTCAACAGCAATGAGCTAATTGTATAGGAAGAAGAAATGTTAATACAGCTCTAACGTGGAGCTGTGGCATGGTTATCACTTGCCACATTTATCCAGTTTATGCTATCCTATATATCCTATATTTGCTACATAGTTTCCTTAATCTAAATTTACTGGCAGCAGAAGTTTTCTAAGACTTCTATCATTTAAATTTGGAGTTACAATTCAGTATATTCATGTATTTGTAAAGTCGCTTGTGCTAGGTGGTTATACTGCAGAATATTGGTCAGGTATGAAGCTTGCTCACTGGGGAAAGTACTGATTTGTTTATTGAGTGTGTACTGTAAGTCTGTCACTTTCTGTATACGCCTACTATAAATCTTATAAAAAAACAGCTTGATAAGCATGCACATCAATATTTTACTAATTCTTAAAAATTATCATTCCTGGGCTGGATAGATGGCTAAGAAGTTAAGAACACTGGCTGCTCTTTCAGAGGTCCTGAGTTCTATTCCCAGCAACCATATGTTAGCTCACAACCATCTACAGTGAGATCAGGTACCCTCTTCTGGCATGCAGGCAGAACCCTGTATAGATAATAAATAAAATCTTTTATTTAAAAAAATTAATCTTTTTAAAAAAATTATCATTTCTGTCTTGTACTGAAATTCTGAAGGCCTCTGTAGTTACCCAGGGTCTCACGAATAATGGCAGGGATCAATGATCTTTCCAGTTATCTAAGTTAACTAAGACTTTATAGAGAAATAAAGACCTATGTAATAAAGCAACGGAAGAAAGACCATGATGTCATCCCACTTTCTCCATCCTCGCTGGTGGGTGTTCTAAGCCAGGGACTGGTGCCGCCATTCTCTTGCCAAGAGTCCGCAGCAGTGTTTCTTCCTGAATCAAATCCAGACTCCAACTATTTAAGTCCTGCACTTTCTTTTCCACTTAGCGACTTCAGGGGCTCTCCTGCCCTGTCTGTGACAAATCCTCCACTCTGCTCTAGGAAATCTCTTCTCCTTCTTGCCTTCCTCATCCCCTTTCCTGCCACGCTCCTCCGATGGTCCACCTGCTCTTTGTTGTAGTGACATCATGCCTGTGTCCTTGCTGGCTGTGCTTAGGAGACAAGAATGGATCCCCATCCTTTCTCCCACTCAGACACTTCCCACGTTGTGGTGTCCAGTGTATAGGTGTGTGTGTGTGGGTGCACTCATCTGTGTGTGAGAAATCAGAGGTTGATGTTAGGGGTCGTCCTGTGTTACTCCCCCACCTTATGTTTGAGTCAGGGTCTCTCACTCAGCCTAGAACTTTTCATCCCAGCTAGACTCGCCTGGCCAGGGAACTGCTGGGGTCTGCCCATCTTCATCTTCCCGGCGTGAGGTCATAGGCATGTGCGTCCATTCCCAGCGTGTATGTGGACAACGGGGTCTGAGCTCAGCTTTGCAGACTTTCACAGCAAGCTCCTTTTTCCTTGATCCACATCCCGGGTGCCCACCTGTCACTTCTGACATCTCCTCAATCCTGACAGACCCCAGGCTTATAACATCTCAGTTACCTTTTCTTGATCGCTTGTGAACTTACAGCGTCTGAACCTCTGCTTATAGGTGGTTGCATAATCATTTCTAGCATCCATCCTACTGACTGAGATTGTGTTTAAAAAGATTTGTGTTCTTTTCTTTTCTTATAACATTTTGTTGTCAAGTGCTGCATCCCTTGCAGGAATGCAAAAAACAAAAATAAATAACAAACAAAACCAACAAAAAAACCTTGGCTTTCCATCCTGAATGTTTATCAGCTCTTACCATAACATCATTTTGTGTCAGATGAAAAAAATGTCATTTTATAATACAATATTTACAATTACAATTTATAAATGTAATTTATAATTTTTAAATACAATTTATAATAAAATGAGTTATAATACTTTTCCAGTATTAGACTCTTGTCAATCTAATATCATTGTTGTACATCTGTGTACTTTTTTTCAGAAAAATATGTGGATGACCTTTGCCTGTTTTTTTTTTTTTAATATGTGAAATTTGAGTGCCAGCCACCACCTTGTGAACTGTTTGCATAAAACACTTTTGAATCTTTTGACTTAGAGTTCTATATCCTGTATGGAGAGATGAAGATGCTGATGGAGATGGGAGATGGTCAAGTGTTGCCATGGAAGCCTGAGTGTCTGAGTTCAGGTCTCCAGTGTTCACATAAACCTGGGCATGCCGGTGCATGCCTGTAATCTCAGTGCTGGAGGGACAGAGACATGCAGACCGCAGGAATTCACTAGCTGAATTTGTGAGCACCAGATTCTGTAAGGGATCCTATCTCAAAAAATAAGGTGGGATGCTTTAGGAGGACACCTGATGTCAGCCTCTGGCCTCTACACATGCACACATCTGTGAGGCATTTATAGCCATGAAAATGTGAGTAGATATTCAGAAATATCAGAATAGGCAGAAGAAACTTGAATATATGCTGTCATCAAATAACTCACCATTCAATTTCTTTTCTAGAACAGTAGAGAAGCCTTGGGGTATGTGTTCACTGAAATCTCAGAATATACATATATATATATATATCCACAAATGCGTGTATGTATATGTGTACATATTATAATATATTTATATATACACATGTGTGTATATGAGTGTATATATACATGTATATATATACATGTATATATATGTATATATAATGTGCACACGTGTTTGTGTAGTGCTAGTGAACAGTTTTTATAAGAGAAACTCTCCTGCAGCATTTAAGATAATCTAAAAGGATTTCAACTTCTGAGGCAGTTAAGCACTTATTAGCATAAGATTAGAGATGGTAGAACAACTAGAGCAGATCTTCAGGTGATTTCAAATTGTATGCTACACTGCAACTCCCCCCCCCACTTTATCAAGAAGAACCCATCCAAGTGCTAGCGAATATATTTTAACAGGAAGAAAAAATAATCCTGAGAGGGTCAGGGTGCCAAGGTCAGCATCTGCCTTGAGAAATAGCAGGATGTGATTTCCTTTATACCGACTGATGCCAGGTTTGGAGCTGTTTCAGTGGCATGAATTGAATATTGTGCGATTTGTCTAGCTTTTAAACTGAAGGGCATTCATGATTGCTGCTATGCATTGCCTTTCCAGGGCAAGGTTTCAGGCGGCAGGATGACAGGAGGGAGGCACAGCCTCTCCCTTTGGAAGCATTCCTTTTAGAGTCTCGAGGAATACCAACATCTCACCCCCATAGAAAAAAGGCAGGTCAGGCTGGGCCCATTTCAAACGTTATGGTGCCAGGTTATCAAAACAGGAGCTGCTCCAAAGAAGAAACGGGTGTGGATGCTAGAGACAAAAGGACATTCTGCCAGTTTGAAAGCATAGCAGAGTGTACTGAGAGGTGACAACTGGTAGGTTGTCCAGCCAAGCAAGCTGTCACTGTGGAAGGTCCCCAAGGCTTGGGAGTGGCACCCCACAGGCTGGCGGGGCAAAGTAAGACAGAGCCCTAGATTTGGCAGTTGGTTACACGTTGGGTATAAAAGCGTGCATCTGGCTTTTGAGGGTCTGGCCTGACAGACTCTGAGTGGATCAGCTCTGCAGTCTGTGGAACTGTGAGGGTGATGTCGAGGAGATAGTAGTGTGTGTGTCGGGGGGGGGGATGTGACAAATTCGAGAAGTTAAATATGAATAACAAAGTGACTAAAAGACACTTGCCCTCACCATATTTAATGATGCTTTATATACGTCAAGGAAAGTCCAGAGCATGTCATGCGGTCCTATGATTTCAGTCCCTACAATCTACAATTCCTTACCATCTGCCACATTCCCCCACCTTATAGGAGGAAACCGAGTCACAAGGAGATTAAGAATGTGAACGTGACTGCACTTCCAAGGAGTGCCAGGACAGTCGGTTCAATCCAGTCTTCGGTTACAAAAACCTGTGATTAGCCACCATGCTAAGTCAGTCCCAGTTGTGAAAGGCAACAGAATCACACAGGGCTTTGCACCCGTTCAGAGAAGGTGTTATATCTCGTCCCTTTGTGAGATACAACAGACTATTTTTTTAATTTACCTTAGGGTCAGTTTTGCCACCTATAGGATGGGGAAAGTGCTGCTTATTGCGTGTTGTTAGGAGGACTAAGTCATAGAGATTACCTAATAACACCATGTCTGGCAACAAGCATTCTTTTCCTTTCATCCTCCGAGAGCCCATTAAGACTTGCCTGACAAGAAATAAGATTGTTCCTGGGCACAGGGCTGGCCAAGGATGCTCCAGACTGAAGAGGAAAGTCCCACTCACCAGGGAGCTGCAGGCTGCTTACCCATAATGCACAGGTTGCTCTGTTCCTCAGATTTAGAGAAAAAGAGAGGATGTGAACAAGAGTGTTTATATATTATCAATTTAGTCAATGAAAGCTGACATGTTAGAGAACCTAACAAATACTCCTTCAGAAGCCGTAAGTGGAGAATTTATGAATTGTGTGTTTTAATAAACATGTTAATTGTGCATCGTTTTAAAGATGATTTTGTCCTTATTTGGCTTGATTATAGTCAGAAGAACTAAGATGGGTTTAAATTTGAATTTCTATAGTTACATCCAGAGTTTTTGATTCTACTACACATCTTACAGCATAGGCTGCTAGTCTGAAGAATTCTGTCCCCAGACCAGCCACAAATAGTCTGCAGAGTTTTTCCTACCAGAAGCATCAGCCTAATTCCAGCTAAGAAACTCCACAATTTATAATTCCCTTGATTTTATTCCTGTGGCACAGTATACTAATCTTCACAGCTTTCCCGAGGTATAATTACTGTATAAATATCACGTGTTTGCTATATTCCATTTGATGAGTTTGGACATATGCCAGTCAACTTTGAATTTTAGCTACAAACTATATTTACAGTTCTTACTTAAAAATTTTTGTACTTAAAATTTTAATAGCATGTGGTCATTTTGTAAAAACTGGTTCTAGGAGTCATAGAAACAACAGGGAGCCGCTCACCTTCAATTCTAGAGCTAGCTTACAGTTAAATCGCGGGGCCCGTCTTTCCTATGATCTTCAGTTTTATTTTTTAAGCGGCGCTGAGAATCGAGCTCAAGCCCTCAAACAGTCTGCCTCAGACAACCTACCTACCATGGGGTCACATCTCCAGCTCTAAAGTGCTTTGAAACACAGCTTACTATACAGTCCAAGTTGGTGTGGAATTCCCTGTGAAGCCCAGACTGGCCTTAACTGTGGTCCTTTTGTCTCAGCCTCCTGAGTGCTCAGAATACAGGTATGCACCTCTGCACCCAGACAGATTACTGTCTCCGTGTGTGTAGACATACTGCAGAAATGAGCTCACGGTATTTAACCTATGCTTTTCACTTAGCCTTTTACCCATGAACATCTTATATCTATGCATCTTTATCCTTCTTTATAACAGTCTCTTCATAGTCTACTACATTTTATAGCAATATTAATATGATAATCCTCCACTGTTGTGTATTCAGTTGGTTCACGTTTTTATTTGCTTTTATAAGCACTGGTTCCATTGTCATTCACCATCCCTGCACATCCATCTGTGTATCCTTTTGTCATGCCTATTCAAATGTCCAGTGTCTTTATCAAGCTTCTGGTATATTTGCCAAATGCCTGTCCAGAAATCTTGGCCTGATTATATTCTCACTGGCAAAAAAAAAGAGCACTGAAGCATTAGGTGTTATTAATTTAATATGGGACTAAACAGATGAAAAAAAAGCAGCTTTTTATTTAATTTTTATTTATCTGCTTATTAGTGATACTAAACTTTTTCATTCATTTAACTTTTTAACGTTATCCCTTTTGTCACTAAAAAGGGATATAGCCTTTGCATAAAAGGGATGTAACCTGTGCATAACCTTCCTTCATCTCCCATTTTCTTGGAATGTATTCATTTCTTAACTGATTTTTCAGCGTTTCTCCATTCAGCTATTCTGTAAAAAGATGTTAGAACATTTTTCCCAATTTGTACTGTATCTTCATTAGTTGTTTTTTAATTTTCAAAAATTGAATGTGCTTAGGTGGTTTTGTGTGTGTGTGTGTGTGTGTGTGTGTGTGTGTGTGTGTGTGTGTGTGTATACCATGTTCTCTCCTATGCCTATGGAGCAGAAGGAAGCATTGAATCCCCTGGAACTGGAGTAAGGAATAGTTGTGCGCTACCTTGTTGGTGCTGGGAACTAAAACCAGGTCCCATGTAAGAGCAGCAAGAGCTGCAAGTGTTCTCAACCAATGGGTCATCTTTCTAGCCCCTGAACCCTCACGATTTTTGATAATAGAGTTTTCATTTTAAAATAAACAAAAGCATTGTATTCTCCCTTTATGCACCAAGAAAGGAAGTGCTGGGTACTGTAACACACTCAGAAAGACTTCCTCTCCCCTAAGGAATAAAATATCCAGGTTATTTTCTTAAAATATTTCATTGCCTCACTTTTCACATTTAATCCTTGAAGTCATAGGATATTCATTCTGAAATGATGCCATAAATTTAGAACTTTTTGAAGTTTAGAAAAAATTATTATCAAGTTGGCAAAGACAATAGTTTAATTACTGATAAACTTACCTCTATCAAATAGCAAATCTCTCTCTCTGACACACACACACACACACACACACACACACACACACACAGACACACAGACACACTCACTTTTCTGATATGTTCAATTTCATTTTCTTTTCTCCTGATGAGATCAGTTATTTTCTTTATTAATTGCAGAATATCTTCCTGCATTATTATGGTTTTCTGGAAATCATACAGACTTACCTACATGCTTGTTTACACAATATCTTTATAAATAGGCAAGCAGGGAATGGCAATCCCGGAAGTTCAGTTGTGGAAATAAATAGTGCGCAGATGAAAAATTGTTACAATTAGTGCAGCATGTGGCGAGAAACAAAGAGGTTCATCTTTCTGTCCTCGCCACCTTTGTGTGTTTTTGAAAAATTCCAATTAAAATGTTTCTATAAACACTGAGATCATTGCTGCTGAACCTGCATGTGTCTGCAACTGCACTTGCTCTTTGCTTCAGAAACACCTTCTTTCTGTTGCTTTTATTTTGCTGCAATTACTTTGCTTCCATTAAGCGCACAAATAACTGTCTCTAATGCCCAAGCGACTATGGATGTCGAGTGGGAGGTGTCCTCAGAAGCTACAGTCTGATGGCCTCTGCCTCCTTCTCCCCGAACTCACTCACAGCACACCTGTGATTGCATCTATCTTGCATGCGGCTCCTCTTCCATGTCACAACCAAGGCCTTAACGATGGTGGTTGGGGGGAGGTGCTCTGGTGTTTTGGAAATTTCACCATGCTTCTACTCCTGAGTGGTCTCTTCATCAGTAGGAGATTTCTCCCAGGTCTGTTTTCTTCGGCTTGGCTTTATTCAAGCCAGCAATTTTCACCTTGCCTAGCTTCTCTGCAATTTTACTAAAACAACCACACAGAATCTCCTGCTGTTGCCGCTCACAGTGTTGCAGCAAGAGATCAGTTATTTTCCCGTGTTCCCCTTAATGTGCTTCAAGTCAGTTCGATAGTTCAGCTTTTCTACAACACATGGTTCCCTTCAAACAAATGCAGGGAAACTAAAATGAGTCTCCCAGCCTAGACTTTTGAATGTGTCTATGTGTGTTTATGTGTATGTGTGTGAGTGTTAAGTGTGCGCATGTGCATGTATGAATGTGTATGTCTCTGAGTGTGACTGTGTGTGAATGTGTGTGTATGTGAACGAGTGTGTATGTGTGTGTACATGTGTGTCTGTTGCTATTGCATTTCTTATTGTTTGTGTATAGGAAAACATTGCTTTGTAATCAAGCACCATCCTTTCTTTAAGATTTTAAAAATTTTTTAGCAGTTGATACATGAATAGTTATTTATATCATTTCCACCCCTGCCTCTCTTTCCTGAAACTTCTCCTGTGCAGCCTTACAGTTATGACCTCATCTTTAATGTAACATGTTTATGGCAGATAAGTACATATAAATGGATACATAAATGAAGCCTCCTAACCTCATTTCCTAGTATAATTTTTACTTTGATTTTTAACTTTCATGCAGCCTCGTGTCATGTTCAAACAATAGACTTTGTCCTCATTTCTACTACTTATGGTTGTCATTTATTGGTTTTACATCTGGACTATTAAATGCATTATTAACACTGAAGGCAGTGCTAATATGCGCACATCTGCCGTTCTGCTCTGGCCTTCGGTGAGAATGTGTACTGTCTAACACACAAGATACCAGCTATCTGAAGACATATGCCTACATAGACTCCTCAGAATGGATCCAGACTTAGTATTGAGATTTTCCCACATCCTTTACAGATATTATTATGAAAGTCTTACATGATTTTCTTTCTGCTTCAAGTACAGATTTTCCTATGATTAAACTCCCTTTCCATTCTAGATTTTGTGAACTATTTTACAGAAACTCCTGACGTTTCCTTGTTCTTCCTACTGTTGTATTTGTCATGGGTCATAAAACTGAACTTGATAGATAAAAGAATGAAGGAGATAAACTTAAATTTCTATCTTATACTGGATGTTTGGTGTAGTTTATTGACCCTTATCTAATAGAGCAACATCTCTATACTATTATTCAGATACGGGGGAAAATGTTGTTTCTTACCCACAGTCACTTGGTCCTGGAGACATGATTTCCACCTATAGGGGAGAAGAAAGCTCCTGATCAGCAGTTCTTCCAAGAATCATTAATCACAAGATGACCTTTCCGGGGGTGTGGGTATTCTGTTAATTCAAATTCTAGCTCTGTGTCATGGATACATTCTTACCTTTTCAGCGAGTTTCTGGTTTCTGTGCCTCTGTTCCTTCCAAAAATTAGGTATTTAAAATGATATCTATTTTAAAGAACTGTGTGGGAGCAGAATTGATACATTTTAAGTGATCAGAGCATGCGCTGGCACACAGTAAATGCTTTTCATCAAAATGACAAATCGCTGTTTCATGGTTCTGGGAATGAAGCAGACTCACCCATGGACCATTTGTCGACTAAATGCTCTCGGAAAGCTTTGGTCTCTGCCTCTTTTTGCTCTTTTAATGTTCTTGAAGCTGGTCTAAAATTCCTGTTCTAGGCGTCTGTCATAAGAGAAAAGTCAGCATTACCTTAGAGAACTCCGCCGCCTTTGCTATCCGACTGGCTGCTGACTCTTATGAGAGTTATCACATTTAATGCCGTGATGACCAGTGCAGGGTCTTTAGTGTGTGACACAATCCTCATGGTGACAGGATCTGAGACGGCAACTTAAAGAACCTTGCACTTCAGCTGCTACTTAAATTTCTGACTTTACTTTTGATTTTATTTGGCAGCATATTTTTTAACTTATATTGTTTCCTTGACGAATTAAGGAGATTGATAAAAAGGAAGTCCAGTTTTCCAACTGCCACTGCTCTTCTGACATGTTGAGCTGCGTGATTTTAAAAGGTACTACTTCCTACTATTACTAAGAAAATGATCTCTTAGCAAAATAACCTTTAGTTTTGTTTTTGTTTTTGTCACGCAATCTTAGATCTATCCTTCCTTTCCATCATGAATAAAGAGGGATCAAAGGCTCATTTCAGGTGCCAGAGGGGTACCACAAGCCTTGCAGTGACTCAGCGCAGGCTTCAGTTAGGACATCCAAGCTCTGAACAGCTCTGGGGTGATTACAGTGGACTGGAATCCCCTTCCTGTGTTAGGCCTTTTATCTGCACTCAGAGCCTTTTAAGTCTCTGAGAAACCTTCTTGTCACCTGGTGCTGGCCGTGGCCAGTTAAGAGTGGGTATAATGAACTTCTTGCTGGAAAGCGCGATAGGACTCATTTTGAGGCTATTCAACGAGTCTCTAAAGAAAGAAGAATCAGAGTGAAAATTATTTTTAACCTTCATTTGACCTTATCGATAGCAGTGCAAAAGCTCAGGCCTGGACCCAGAAGCTAAACATTAAGAGAACCTTGTTCGGAGAAAGGCTCAGTTGGAGGGAGTAGGGGTGAGATGGGGAGGGTGGGAGGGCAGAGCCTGGGAGAGGCTGGAGGAGGGAAAGGGAAGGAGAGAGTGATGGAACTCTGTTTTACTTTAAAATGCATCTTTTTCAAAAGAAAACCTTGTTCTGTTCTGGGGTGTATCAAGACTTAGAATAGCACCTCTGATTTTGTGGCAGTGGAAAAGCAGAATAACAATCCCAGGAAGAGGGCATTTTAATTACCAGTTTGGCTGACTTACTAAAATCCCAATTTGTAGACTATTCAGAGCTTGCTCATCTAAATGGAGAAATTAACTACAATTTTAGTTTTCTTATCTTTGCCCCCATTAGGTTGCACAGAGAAGTCTGTGCTGTCCTCTTCTCTAAGTTCGAAGGATCCATGTGAATCATGTTTTGCGCTTTTTGCTAGAACCCGTCAAGGCCTTTGGTATTAGAGATGCCTCAGAGGATTGACTCACAGTGAGCTTCACACTTAGCAACACTGACAGTCTTTATGTGTAGAGTCCTGCTCAGCATGTGGTGATGCACAAGTTCAGCGTCCAACTAAAACACAACCTTAGCCCTGATGTAGAGATTTAACATTCATGTCGAGATCAACCTTGAAGTGGGAGCAGGAAACGTTAAGCTCTGATTATGACTTGGCACCAGGAAGAGACACATACAGGCCTTGAATCCAACTGTAACCAATTCCAGAACCCATATGGTCCCATGAATCACCTTTTGTTCTTTCCTACCGACTCTCCAATCACTTCCTCTCATTTCTGAATTATCCTTCAGAATCCACTCACGAGAATGAAACCACTGAGAAGAGAGTGTGCGAGGAAGCACGGGACTTGACTTGATCTAACACTCATACCCTGAACACTAGGGGAAAGGTGTCGGGAATGTCACCAAGAGGAGTACCTTTCCGCTTTCACAGTTCTTAACTTGGCTGCTGTTTGCCTTTAATGACCGTAACAAATTTGATGGAAAAGGCAACCAAACCTTTGGAAAGAAAAGGAAATCAAAATTCTTTGTCCAACTCTTTGAAGTGGCTTTATTTTTAATGTTTTCAAATCAGCTTTTCTCCAAGTGATTGAAATCTGCCTCTTCGTCCCAGCTAACACTAACAGCCTGTTTAGTTTCCGAACTGTCTGGATGTTAATGGTACTTCCACCCTGGGCTCATTTTCTTGTAACATTGCTAATGGGGTTGTTGCTTCCTAAGAGGCAGAGAATTAATATGTTTGGGTTTCTGCTTCTAGTCCTTGGATTCCTGCTTGTGTTTTTCTCCTTGTTTATGTTTCTTTTAATTAACACTGAATTTCTTCAGTTTTCTGCCTTGCTTTTCTTTTGTTTGTGCAGTCTTCGGGGCAATGACTTCTTCAGTAACAATGGTTAATCAGGGAGAAATGATAGCTCGAGGGTTCTTGCGCAGTTACTCAATGCTGGGATAGAAGTTGTTCTGCTCAAGTCTCATTAGGTCAATTTTGATGTTTCCAGTAAGAACTGCATGGTGCTCCGTGGACTCCTTTTGTGTCTTTTATTTTTGACTCAGACTCTGGTTCATTTTCTTCAGGTTCTCGTTGTGTCTCAGATAATCTAAATCAACAGTATTATCAGCTTTGAAAACAATCCCTTTGGGCCTTTTCTCAAGGGAACTGCTTACAACGCAGGTGTTTTGGGGACCTAAAAGTTAGAATTCATGGTTAATGGAGAAGCAGAAGCAATGCAAGAATAAGGAGCCTGCCCACTAAAAGATCAACTTTCTAAAAGCCTGGCTAGAAAGCACTGGTGGTGATAATTTTGCTTCTCTCTGCTGTGTGAACCTGGGATCTAGGAATGGGCTCCTTGCTGTCTGTCAGCTTTATTTGCCCATCTGTCCACCCACCTAGGAAACACAATCTTGGTTCAGGTGCAGAGGTGGAATGGCCCATATTCTTGATCTGGGTTGCTTTCACAAAAAAAGTGCTAGCCAGGGCTCTAAATCAGGACTCACAGACCTCAGTGTGAGAACAGTCAATGCCATTGCAATACTTCACAAATTCAAGTGTTCAAATGGGCAGATTTCTTCCGATATGAGACAGGAAAAGTACTATAATCCTGTGTGAGCCAACCTTTTTTGTAGACATTTGGCAGTATTAGCTGAAGACTTTATGGGGGAACATCTTGATATCTTTTTGTTTTTCCTTTCTGAGCTTTTTGTTTGAAAACTCTCTCATTATACTTGATGTCACTGAGCTGGTGATGGGATCCGAGCAGCTTCTTCCATCCTGAGCCTTCAGCCAGCAGATTCCATACCCTTCTGCCTATGGTTCACAGGGCAGCCCGGCACTGAGCATCTCCCACTACCCAGGCCTGAGGGCACTGTAAGGAAGGCTTGGGAGGGAATGTGGAGCTGCTGAAAGCAAGCTTTGGTTGTCACTTTTGGGACTAAGACCAAAGCAAGGTAATATGAAACAGTAGACCTATCCTTTGGAGAGAATAGCTAGGCTGTCCCCAGCATTGGACTCAGGGTAAAGAATGGTATTTTCAATAGCTGCAATTATTCCAGGTGGGGGGAAAAGGCCATACATTATGGAACCCTGGAAGGGAACATAATTGATTTGCTGCTAAATGACTCAGCTGGACCTTTTCTGAAATACTGGTCAAGGTCAGTATTGTAAAGAGTGGTACCTTGGCATTTCCATACCCTTGGAAATAAAGAATTGGGCTACCTTGGGAGCCGAATGATGTACTTTTATTTTCTGAAATGTCAATTATTTTATAATAAATTTCTCCTGAAATCAAAAGCGTCTGTTCTCTGAAGTGTGACTGTTTGCCATTGTTCACTGAATGGCTCTTTGCAGTACATTTTTTTTTTCTGGCTGTGGAGATCTATTGAAGGGACAGAAGTCTCACCAGATGCCCAGAGGGCATAGCAGGAACTGCATCTCTTCCTTTCCTGTTCCGTTCCTTTTGTTTGGGAACATCAGTATGTGAAATGGCATCAGAATAACTTAATGCAAAGTGTTCACAGGAGCAGAGCGACAGAAAAGTCTTTGCAGCTTTTAGGTAGAGAATCACTTGCAGCCTTCTGGGGGGGGGGGTGTCCTATACCAGCTTTCCTGAGCTGTCCTAGAACTTATTGTGGTTTGCTGTCGCTCCCCACCTCCAGTTGTGGGCTCCTCAAGGAGGGTTTATCATATCTATCTTTGCATCCCTGGGCACTAGTACAGTTTGTTATATACAGCAAGTGCCTAATAAATGCCTGGCAAGTGAATTAGTAAGAAGGATTGCTGTTATCCTTTAGGGAGAAGAGAAGGGAATAGGATAATTGCTTTGTGAGGACAGAGACTGCAAAGAATAAGAGTCGGTTGTTTAAGCTGTGGGATGAAACATGCATCTTGCTCCCTGTTCTGGTAAAGGGATGCAGTTCAATTAAGCAGAACTCAGTAAAAGTTTATTGCGTCCATTTTATGGATTGATTGTCTAGATAAGTATGAAATTCTTTGTTTCCAAGAGAGAACTGAAATTTAGACTAAGAATGTCAGTGGCATGCAGAAGGACTCTTCCAATGGAATTTGGTAAATTTGATATTGGGAGTGCTCAGGAGGTAAGATGGAAGGGTGGAAATGGGGTATTGACTGGTGGGCAGTAGGCTGCTATACTGAAAGAATCAGAACCTTCTAAGAAAAAAAAATGATATACGTGTTGAGTCTTGAAGTAGATATCAACAAATGATGAAAGAAATACACAGATGTGGAGATAAGGAAGAGGAGAATGTTCTAGAAGGAAATGGAGGTGTGCAAAGGTACAGAATGTGAGAGGAATTGTAAGGGGTTAAGGCACGTGCTGATGAGACTGACAGTCCCTAGATTCACACAGTGGAAGATGAGAACCAATGCCTGCAAATTATTCTTTGACCTACACACAATTCACACAGTGGAAGATGAGAACCAATGCCTGCAAATTATTCTTTGACCTACACACAAGTACACACACACACAGACACACACACACACACACACACACACACACACACTGTGGCACATGTATGCATACATAACTATACAAAGATTAATAAGGAGGTAGATAGACAGACAGAGAGAAACCACAACTGCGGGTGGCTCACTGTATCAAGTGGAAGAGAACCGTGCTGTTTAGAGGGGAAGGGGATGGCTCTGCAGCCCGAAACACATCCCCACTCATCCTGTGGAGGAGACTCTGATGTTGTAGTATGGGTGACATATCTTAAGGATGGACTTGAAAGAGACAGTGTGAGCTCCAAGAAGAACGATTAGCAGGTGGCGGAAATCACATAGATAAAGGTCTAGACCTGAGTGCAGAGTAGATGCGATTAATAAAGAGTGGAGAGAGCTGAGAAGGTTTGGCAAGGTACTTGAGTAAGACTCCATCATAGACTGGGGAGGTGACAATGACAAAGCGATGGAGAAGAGTTCAGAGCTGTGGCTGGTGGGTCAGAGTCAATGGTAGCATTCTCAGGGGGAAAGATAGGGACACAGAGGAGACAGAGTAAAGAGATGAAAAGGGGGAAAGCAGAGACAAACTGGTAGATAGATAGATAGATAGATAGATAGATAGATAGATAGATAGATAGATAGATAGATAGATTGATCATACTAGGAAGAATATGTTTGAGAAGGGAGAAAATCTGTTAAATTCATGAATGGACACAGAGCATTTGAGAGGATTATGGACATTTCCAGTAAAGTGCCTGACAGATGTGAATTGGAAGCTTGGAAGCCATCAAGATATGAGATATAGACATGGAAATCATTGAGCATGTAGTAATGAGTTAAGCAAAAAAATAGATGATTTTTCCAGGAATATAATGTAAACAGGAGTTTTCAAGTATTGGCCAATAGCTTGGTGGACTGTACACACCATGATTATCTGTGGAACGATCTGGATCTTTCTGTCCAAGGTTCTGACTCACCAGTGAATAATTGGGAATCTGAATTTAAAAAATGATTTATGATTTTCTTTTATGTGTGTGTGTGTTTTCCTGCATGTACGTCTGTGTAACATGTATGTGCAATGCATGTGGAAGTCAGAAGAGGGTGTTGCATTGCCTGGGACTGGAGTTACAGATGATTGTGAGCTGCAGTGTGTAGTCTGGGAACTGAACTTAGGTCCTCTGAAAGAGTCGCTTGTGCTCTTAACAGCCGAGCCGTCTCTGCAGCCCCCAAGAAACTCAACTCCATAGCTTTCCTTGGTAAAAATTGACTTAGTGGTCATTAGGCAATCATAAGTCATTTGACTGAGTACTTATTGGGAAACACTGACATAAAGTAAAGCCAATGCTATTGCTTGTGCTGTAGATATGGAAAAGAGTTACTGTGAAACAGAGGGAGAAGAGGGCACCATGGGTGAATAGAGGGGTGGATATGCTCAGAATAGAAGGAAATGTCATCATGAAAGCCACTTTATGCCAATTAATAATAAAACTTCTTTTTTGTTTTTTTTTGAGATCGGGTTTCTCTGTAGTTTTAGAGTCTGTCCTGGAACTAGCTCTTGTAGATCAGGCTGGCCTCGAACTCACAGACATCCCCCTGCTTCTGCCTCCTGAGTACTGGATTAAAAGCATGCGCTACCACTGACTGGCACTAATAAAACTTTTAAAAAGGGAAAAGTCAACACAGCCAATGGAGAGCCAGCAGGCTGGTCTCACAGATGATGGAGGAGAAGGTGTCTAGAGAGATAACAATTCTTTGAGAAGTCTGTCCCAAATGTCTGGTTTCTTGGAGGTCTAGGATCTTCAGAGCAAGTGTAAGGGAAGTTAAATCAGCAAGTATTGGATCAGAGGGTAGAGGCTGAAAAACAGAAAGGAGAATGACCAAAACAACAATTCTCCCAAAAAACAGAATGGTGAAGAGAAAGGCAGGATGGTGGCTGAAGGAGAGGGAGCATGGGAAGAAGGAGGACATTTGTGGAGCTGAGTGCAGAGGCTTTTAGTCTGTTCTCAACTTGGGTAGAAAGACTCCACAGAATCACAGCAGGCAAAGCAGGGAAGACAAGGATTGGGTAGATTTCTGAATATTTCTAACTTTCCTTCTCATATTGCATTTCCCCCATTTTATATAGTGGTAAGAAAATACTTTGAAGATTGAACTCCCACTGGACCTATTTGCTTGCTAATTTAGAGCCCAGTGTGCATTTGTCTCTATCTTCAGGGTGCAGTGTATTTAGTAGGCCCAGAACCTGGCACAGAGGCGCCACCATAACAGGTTTTCTAAATGAATCGCTGAAGTGGTTCTTTAGGTAGACTGCATCACAGGATTCAGAAGAAAAGGGGAAAGTGTCTTTTGGTTGATACCCAAATAGAGGGTGGAACTAATAGCATCGGTATGAGGAGACTTAATTTTGGCTATCTCTCTTTAACTAATCTTGAAAGATAAATTCTAACACTATATGGGAAATAACAAACTCTAGAGCAAGAAGAAATGAGCAAACAATCTAACAAACCCCAGAGTCATCATAGAAGCAAACGCTCGCATTTCTCATTATATTCTAAAGTAGGAAGTGGGTTAGTGACTTGTTTTATAGTCTCTCAAGTACTTCGAAGAGCAATGTGAGAAGCCCCCAGAACAACCATAGACGGAAGCAGAAGTTACCACTAAAGTAAGAAAGGGTAGTTGCTGACTGTTATAGTCATACAAACATTTCCTGCCTATCTAACTTTTAAGTGTTTTTTCCCCCCGAGTGTTGATAATTTGAGAAAGAAAAGAAATTCAGAAGCCAGAATGGTATGAACAACATAGGGCCTATGCAAAAGTACCGACTTTACTGTGTCATCCTGACTTTTCTTCTGTACATAATTTCAGGCTAGCTTTATGTAAGTAACCTTAATGTTGAAATGTTTTCTTGTCCATTTCCTCATTCTCTCCATTATTATCTCCACTTTCTGTCTGTTTTTCTCTGGCTCTCTGTTTCACTTTCTATCTTTGTCTCGCTGTCTCTGTTGCCCTCTGCCACTGTTTCTATCTTTCTCCCCCTGCCATGTGTGTATATGTGTGTTTGTATGAGTGTGCATGCATGCACACATGCGTGTGCATGTGCCTACATGTGTAGGGGATAAATCCTAGGACCTTACACATGGTGGGCAAGCAGTCTGTCACTGCACTTCACCTAGAGCTGCCCCCCAACACACATACACAGTTTTTTTCAGTTAACATCTCAACATAGTTTCTTATGTGATTAAAATTGTATGTGTTGACTGAGGTTTCTGTCCCACCCAATCCCATTTAGTCATTTAGTCCCAATGAAACACATAGAGGCATACATTAACTATAAACTGGTTGGCCTATTAGCTCAGGTTTCTTATTAATTAACTCTTACATCTTAACCCTAAATTCCTGTCTGTCTTAGCCATATGGCCTGGTACCTTTTATCAGTGAGGCATTCTCCTCTTGTTTCCTCTGTGTCTGGGTGATGACTGTAGACTGAACCTTTCCTTTTCCCAGAATTCTCCTGTTCTGGTGACCCTGCCTATACTTCCTGCCTGGCTATTGGCCAATCAGCATTTTATTAAACCAAAAAAAGTGAAAAATCTTTACAGGGTACAAGACCATTGTCCCATAGCAAGTATGCATTTTTATTATATAGTATGAGAAGTTACATATTTTAATTAGCTAGTCTCCTGTAATTGGGTATCTAAATTATTCCCAAATTTTCATTATTGCTATTATTACTCCCAAGATTGCTTTTGCATGAAAATCCCTTCTCACAGTTAAAGAATTGTTGTATAAAGTATGTGACAACATTAAGGCCTTTGGATTTTATTAGAAAATTCCTTCCAAATGTTTTTTTTTTCATTTGGATAGCATACCAGCAAGATGTGAAACTTACATTTAATTACATATATACCTTTTAATTATGTATATATATTTATTTATTTAATATTTTATTAAAAATAACATTGCCAACTTATAGAGAAGGTAAATATAAATCTAGAGATTCTAATTTCTTTGATAATGGGATAAAATACTTTCTGTAGTTATAACTTTTTACTAATTTTGCAAAAATCTATACTTACTGGTTGAAATGCTTATACCTTTCTTATGGGTTGAAAGCAGTGATTTTCAATTTTCCTAATGCTATGACCCTTTAATCCTTTAACACAATTCCTCCTTCCCTGGTGACCCCCTAACCATAAGATTATTATAACTGCTACCTCACAGTTGTAATTTTGCTGCTGTTGTGAATTGTAGCTTAAATAATTTTGACAATAGAGGTTTGTCAAAGGTGTCAAGACCCACAGGTTAAGAACCATTGGTTTAAAGCTTTGGTCCCTTCTCCTCTGTTTCCAGAAGTTGTTGCTAAGTATTCAACACTGTGTTAGTACTGCAGAGAAGATGGGAAAGTGATGGATAATGTGTTCCACCTTAATGAACTTGCCTTGATATTCCTGTGATGTGTATCATGGAATAAGGTGCTTTATTTAGTTCTGAACCAAAAAACAGTGATTAAGTGTAGAAGGTTTAAGGAATGAAATAGAACTTTGTGCAAGTTGTCTTTGCTTTCTGCAGTCCATTGTAGAAGCCTGTGTGATTTGGAGAAGTGAGAACATTGCTAGACCGGGTGGCACTATTGCAGGACCATGAAGATGAAAAAGTTCAGAAAGATGAACAATTTAAAAACACAAACACGAGAGTTGGAAATGAACACGGATATTAGAGCAGTCAACTGCAATGAAGAAATGACGTGGAGGACGGATAGAATGAGCCGCATTAAACATGTGTGTGACAGACCACTCCATTCCCACTTGGGCTTTGTGAGGTTCCTGCAGAGAATAGTCCGCACTGGGAGCAAACAGAAACCTGACGTTCCAATTCCAAGCTCATCCTCTGTTGCTAGTTGTCTGCTTGGTCTGCCCCAGAACTGAATAGGTAAACTCTGTTGGAAAACCCTGTGATGCTTTTCGAGCTGTGCAATTAGCTTTAGGAAAAATAATGAACAGGGTAGGATATTCAGCTTCATGGACACTGGGATCAGAGGAAGTGGGGAGAACTCCAGTTTCTTTCCTGTCTATCGCGGGCAGCTCTGTGATCTTAGGCCAATCTGGGATGACTTCCTGTTTGCCTGGGGCTTTCTAGATCCTAGCTTCTAGGTCCCCACCCAAGCACTTAGATGAGGGATAGCAGCACATGACACCTGGACAGATGATAGCAGCTGGAACAGGGACCCTCTACTGTTCTCTTTGGTCTGGTCTAAAGTGCATTTTCGCTTACAATTTTAGAAGCTATGAGACAATCCCAGGCACTTTCTTCCTTTGTCTAAATACAGACTAACCAGGCAAAGGCTGTCTATCTTTCATATGGAGAGGGGTGTACTCTTAATTTACTAAGGGCATCAGTATGTTTCTTTTCAGCTAGCATTTGAAGTATTTAGTTCTTAGGCTTATTGCCTCTTCCTAATTTATCTGCATATATTTTGCTGGCTAGGACTAAATAACTTGAACCCTTTTGGCCTGTATGAGGGGACTGCATGGGAGGGCTAACATTTGAAATATTTAACTCTTAGGCTGATTGCCTCTTCCTAATTTATCTGCATACATTTGCTGGCTAGGACTAAATAAATTGAGCCTGTTTGACCTGCATGAGGGAATTGCATGGGAGGGTGGTTCTGAGCATGTGTATAACACCCCAAGTTCAGTTCCATCATTACTTCTAAGTAATTCCTTTAAGAGAATTCAAGGGACGACAGAAGCAATTTAATTTCAGTTTGAAGTGTCATTAGTAACATCTATCATCTGGTCAAAGGAAAAAAAAAGACTCTAAATTGGAGACAGATTTGAGTACTTCTTAATTAGTTACACGTAGTACACTTGGTCACATTTCTCTTCCTCAAACACTGGTTCTCAACCTTCCTAATGCTGCAGCCCTTTGACATAGCTCCTCATGTGGTGATCCCCCAAACCACAAATTTCCTTTCGTTGCTGCTTCATAGCTGCAATTTCATGACTGTTTTAACTTGTAATATAAATACCTGTGTTTTCCAATGGTCTGAGGCAACCCCTGAGAAAGCATCATTCAACTCCCCAAGGGGTCATACCCGACATGTGAGAGCTATGGCCTTGAAAGAAGAGGGTCTGGTGTTGTACGACAGCCTTATTTCAGGGACTGGCAGGTTGGGGCTCAGGGATGCTTTATATGTTTGGGAGTAGTCTTCCGATTCAATGGTCATTTTTTTTTTAACCTTAGGAAAGGAAAAATTCTAGTTCCATCAAAACAGAAGAATTTGTCTTCAGTGCTGAACATATACTCAAAAGCTTTCCTGATATTTGAGGGCATTTGGCAGCTTATTTCACTCTTAGGTTTGAGTTATTAGACATTGGCATGTTTTCTGTTTAAATGAGCAGAACTATGCTAGAAGGGAACGCTTTAGAGCTCTCTGATGTTAGTAGTCAATTCCTACAACAACCCTTAGAGGTGTGCTGGGAAAGAATGCCATCTCTACTTTCTGTGAAGCTAGCAAGTCAAAGGTAAAGCAGATGAATTTTCTCCAATATCACAAAGCTCCTGTGTGGACGAAATGGTAGACATCAAAATGAATTCTTCTGATGGGCACTTTCAAATGTTTGCTTCTTAAACTCCTAATCCCCGGGGAGGGACTTTTCTTCATCCGGTCCTTGCTCTGAAGCTCACAGTTTATCCAGGACCCGTGGTCAAGGCTCCTGTTCTCAGTGTCTTAGCTCTTCTAACCTGCTTCTTCTTCTTTTTTTTTTCTGTTTCTGAAGTTTATTCCCTGCAGGAGTGGACTCTTCCTTCTTCCTAATTGACTTTTATATGGAAGCTTCTGCCATAATGGCATCTTATGTACCAGTGTTCCCTCCTGCTTTCCATGTTAGTGTTTCTTGCCTAGAGGGAGAAACACATTCTGTTGTTTGGCATTGTTTTTGCTAAGGGAGGAATTTGTAGGGACTCTGACAACGACCTTCCTGGGAGTCAACTCTCTTTTTTCCTTATGAAAAATTCTTTGGGTGTAGGCACACATTTCATTTTTGTGCCTATTATTCTTTGCTAATAATTAAATTGCACTGGTTCGTGAGAGCAGCGCAGAGCAGCATGGAGGTACAAACAATAAAAACCATGTTCTCAGAGAGATCAAGTTTGAATCTGGGCATCGAGTTTTCTCTGGAACAGATGTCCTCCTTTTTCAGCAGTGTGACATGTTAGCAATATTGACTTCGTAAGGCTATTGAGATGCCTGACAAGTATTTTTCTTGGAAGGAATGGGGTATGAGGAAAATGCAGCCCTCTTGCTAGAATACAGAACGTATCTGTGCTGCCTGGCTTCTATTTTGCCTGCAGCTCTTTTCTCTTCCCTGGCCTGCTCTCAGAGCTTTCTGCCCTGGGAGGCTGACAGATGAAAAGGGTATCAGCAGCTTCCTTTGCCCTCTTGCTCAGTTGCATTCAGCTCGTGGGGAATCCTGGCAAGAGAACAGAGGCCACGTGCTTCTCCTCACCTCCTTCCAGGCTGTGCCAGAGAGTAACCCGGCTTGTCAAGGAAGCCAGTTCGCATGATTGCCTTCTCGGAGATTCTGGCATCCATCTTTGCTTGCTCTTTGAACTTAGTGTATCTAACTCTACCGTTGCCTGTCACCAGGATGGTACTGTCATTGCGGGTCACTCTGTCTACCCCACCTTCATCTTCAAACTCTCTTCAAGTAATCCTGATATTAGTACACTGTCTCCCAAGATCCTGACAAATGATTCACTAATACTTAGTTGAATTTTGCCTAGTCTTGTTCTGTTTGTTGGAGTTTAGGCATTGTGGCAATAAATTAGAATCAGTTGTGTCATCATTACTTGCAATGAGGTACTCAAGAGAAAAATGTAGATGTTTAAGACAAAAGTGTCACCCATCTCTTACAGGCCATGACTTTGCTAGACAATGCTTTGTGCAAATCATTCCATCTACACTCAAAGCCCAAGTGTCCATCATCATCTATCTGCTCAGGCATGTCTGGTCCCCCAGAGCTGCACAGAGATATCCGTATTTGGCGCCCATGTCTCTACTCTTTTAAGAAGGCCAAGCTGCCTCCTAGCTATACAGATGGAGAATTTGCTCTTTCAATTAAATCCATTTGTTTACTCATATTCCTTTAAGTTTTGAATTCCTGTGGGACAGTATCTCTTAATGACAGAATTAAAGGCTTTTAAGGCAAATTTCTTAAGGACTTGATTAATTCAGCAAACCTTTCTAGGTCAAATCCGTTATTTGTCTGATTTTACTGATTTGTTCATCTGAACTCATTGATTAAGTAGCTCACTATGGGAACTACTTCATGCTTGGTACCCTAAGGGTACTCATTACATATCAAATGAATAATTAACTATCTTCAATGAGTTTCTCTCTGATAATGTGTCAGTTTCCCACAGCAGTTATCTAGATTTTTTTTCCTCTCTCTCTAGGCATGGTCATTTAGTTCATAATTAAAACAATCCCTATCCATTTCTCAAATGAAATGAATAATTTCCATATTCTCCGAGCCCATACAAGATGAGGGGCATCATACGTAATCATGACGGTGCCTCCGATCCTGGAGGCACCCAAGAAAAGTATTTTTCCTTTGTAGGTTGGCCCTCCATACAAACCCTCTTCTGTTAAAACAGTCACCAAAAAAAAAAAAAGACCATGCACACTCAAAGAAATGATTATTTTTTTTCCCCAAGAAACTCACATTGGGTAATGTGTTTTTCTCTTGCCTTTAGGCAAACATTTTATTCAAGCTGGAAAAGGCTTTTTTCCTTTGGTAGCTCTGGGTCTCTACATCCCGGGGTATTCTTAGCAATAATAGTATCCCTTCTCTCTTTCTATTTCCACCTTGCTATTAAGGGACCTCTGGCCTCCCTAAAAATATCTCACTTTGATTTTGAAAACTCTGAAGAGAGTGACTCATACGTGATTAAAACAAGTTTTTCTGGCCTTGAGAGAGTTCCACTGTGGGTTGCTAGAGAGCTTGGTCAAGGTCCCTAGCCAATGGTGTGCTCTGCTGGACGGCTACCCCTATGCTCAGATCCATAGTGCTTCTTGTGATAACTTCTGCTTTGAATTCATACTCTTATTTTTGAGACAGGGTTTCTCTGTAGCTTTGGAGTCTGTCCTGGAACTAGCTCTTGTAGACCAGGCTGGCCTCAAACTCACAGAGATCTGCCTGCTCCTGGCTCCCGACTGCCTAGCCTGAATTCTTTTTTTTTAAAGCAGATAATTGTTTCAGATTACTTATGCTTTTAATGTATAATTCATAATACATTAGTTTTTTTTTAAAAAAAAAAACCTTTTTTTGTGAAACCAACTCCTTCAGCCCTTAATTGTTGCTACTCTTTCCCCTAAGCTTTAGACACATTATTTTCCATAAAGAAGCTTAGATTATATCCAAAAGATTGAGCAACACACGGTTTCTGCCAACACTCCACGTCTCCAATGACAGCTGACACTTTTAGTCAATGTTCTGATCAAGCTCGTTGACCTCATCCTCTTCCCTCTTCCCTTTACAGTAGGTCCCCCAAAGACCTACATTATCCCACATACAAGCCTGTCCCCCAAATGGGCAAGTCATGTCTAGATGTAGGTGAGTATTGGAAATGTACCGATTTCTCTTGTTCTTCCTTCAAGACTCAGTGTCCTTTCCAGTGGTTCGGAAAGTGGCGGTTAGATAACGAGGCAGTGGATGTTGTGAAAGGGCAGCTCTTCTGCAATAGTCTCAAGAGTAACAGTTACTGTTTAACTAGCGAGCTGCCCTCACCTTCTCGCAAGCATTCTTCTCAACCCCTTTGAACTGAAAGGCTCAAGAATTCACTTGACTGTTGCACATCCACTGGGATGGCTTCCCTGACCTTTATGTAGATTTACTGGTAGCACAACAAGAAAAGAAAGCCGTGAAGCCGTTCTCACGGCCACCCTGCAGTCGGTGATGTTCTTCCAATGTTGGACACAGCTATGTTGTTGACCCCTTAGTGGAAAATTGAGAAGTCCCTTGTTTTCCCAGCAAGGATTGGTACATATGGTGATTCAGCAGCATCTTTCCTTCATATGAGAATCTTTAGGCTCCGTCTACCACACCTATTTATTTCAAGCACCAAAAAAGTAAGCGTAGATGTTTAACAGAAAGCAGATGTCGCTGGGATCTGTAGCTTGTGTTTAACAAAAGCTGTGTTGGAAATGTTCCTCGTGTCCACTTTTATTGCTTTAAACACATCAACATCTCCGCCTGTTCTGATGAATTATTTAAGAATCACTGTCCCAGTCCGTGGCAGCGTTTCGAGGTGCACATGTTAATCATATACTTGATTAAACATTTCCTTGCCTTTTCCTCCAGCATTCCAGTTGCTTTTGAGTGGACAACTGTTACAGCAAGAGGAGCGACGCT
Source organism: Microtus ochrogaster (assembly GCF_000317375.1). Taxonomy (NCBI): domain Eukaryota; kingdom Metazoa; phylum Chordata; class Mammalia; order Rodentia; family Cricetidae; genus Microtus; species Microtus ochrogaster. Next base: position 55,207,752 of record NC_022021.1, read on the forward strand.
GGAAGCAGCTATTGGCATCTGAACTACTGAAAACTCCGCCATGGAGAAGAATACTTGTGATTCACTTTCTCGGAGCAAAAGTGTAAGTACCTTTCATTTTCTCTTCTTTTGTAAAACATGTAGTGACGTTTTTAGTTTTCCCTGGGTTTTAATGCTGTGTTGTCATAATTAGGTTTGTGTGAGACTCTGGTTAAGTTTCAGTTCTCTAACTGTATGCAGATTATTAGCAAATGAAGACTTCTTCGTCTGTGTGGCCTGGTTGATATCTGATGGGTGGCGTTGGAATTTATCTGCTTTCCCACCCGTTCATACAAGTTTCATTGTGTGATACTGAACACCCTGATATTTGAGTGCATAATACAAATACATAGGTGGCGTTGAAACCGAAGAAATTTGTGTCTTGACTATTAATCTGTCTAGATAAATCCAGAGGAAGAAATTGAAAACGTGTTAAAGGTACTTACCAGTCAAATGCATTCTGATGACCCACGCCTTCCTGAGCTCCCCACTCTGACAGAGGTCTCTAATTGCCAATTCTAACCTTCCTTCTTAAGATTTTTTTAAGTTGCCCTTCTTAGTGCCCCAAGAAAACGTAAACATTCTTTCCCAACTACTCAGTGTCTACAAGGTACATATTCACGATACATTTGAGTTTTCATTATCTTAAAGGAAAGAAACACCCACAAAATAAGTAGAACGATTCAAGGAAAGCTGTGCCAGACAAGGATGAAAGCAGATTTAATTTCTACCAGGAAAGTTCTAACACTATGTCCCTTTGTTCATTTACCCAAAGGGAAGAAGCATCCAAACAGATGTGGTTGTGACGTAGGAACATTCGTTTGAAGGCATCAGAAAAACCACAAATGCAAACACATTTCTCCAGTATGGGAATGCTTTGTGTTTCCTCTGTGATCTTACTGTAATGGCCCAAGGCCATCTCTCATTCTTCCTATAGAAATGGGATCAGTGTGCAGAAAGGACAAAGATAGTCTGCCTTTCAGCATTTCTCAAAATAGACAAATGAAAAACAAGGCTATGCAGAGAGGTGTGCCAGTCATTTAACTGAATCCCCAGTTTGATAGCCAACCAAAGAAATTTAAAAAAACTGGTAAATGTTCATATTCATTTGTTTTAGTAGTTAGTGTTTGGTTCTGTGGAATTTACATAACATAAAAGGCCAGAGTGTTGTGCCTGGAATTCTTTTTTATCATTGTGCATGGTTTCCCATTGTAATAGGGGTGACCTGCATTCAAATTACCAAGCTAAGAACACAGCTGTTGCTGAGTTTTCTTATTATAAATCAAATATGAGAGCAAACCATCAATATGATGCTCCCTTTTATTTAATTTGGGGGGCATGTGACTTGAAAAAATGAAGGCAGAAGGGAGATTGTTTTAGATAATTAAAACATATCATTTAATACTTCTCTGTTTTTGGAGGTAAAACTCGTTCTAGAGGTAAATGATCCAAGGAGGTGTCACTGTAAGGGCCTGAGGAGGCTTAATTTAGATACTAGGAGATTTCCTGCTTGTGGTTGTCTTGTACGCGATTTCTTTGTCTCTCTGGAAACGCTGAAGCTTCCCAGATCATGAGAACTTGAGCTGCTTGCATTCAGGTGGCCGCAGCCTTCGGGCTCTGGTTTATTTCCTTGCTTCTTCAGAACCCACTGGTGCAGAGAGAGCACTTCCACTTCCACTCAGCGGAGCGACTCTGAGTGGGAATGAGTCCTTCTCAGAGACACAAGGCTGCTGCTGTGTTAGTAAGAACTTGCCACTTGAGGGTTTCAAACCGGGTCCGCCATGTCACCCCTACCACTGAAGTCTTTGTCACAATCCCAAACTCCACACTCAGACGTAGCTGTTTCTGTTTTTTTTTTTGTTTTTTGGTTTTTTTTAGAGAAACTTTAAATAATTTGATTTGGTTGGGAACTCTCAATTCTTTATTTTGGCATATGACATTTGGAAATTGAATAACATAAACCTCAAATTAGAGGCTGCTTTTCTGATTGTCCAGATGTTACTGCATAGATCCTGTATCCGTCACTGTGAACTGAGGCATGTTGGTTATATTTTTACTTCTGTGATGAGCAACTTTGAAAGAAAGGGCTTGTTGTCTCACACCTTGAATTCTCATTCATCATGGCAAAGGTGTGTGGCAGGACATTGGCGTTGCTGGCCACAATGGATGTGAAGGCAGGAAACAGAAGAGGAATGTTGGCCCCAGCTGGCTTCCTCCCAACTTTCTTCTTTTCATTCAGTCTGGGTTCCAGTTCCTGGTGTGATGTTATATACATTCATGACAGGTTTTTTTTTTTTCTTCAATTAGAGCTATCTGCTTGTCTTTCTGTCCAACACATATACAGATGTATGATGGGGGAGAGTCTTCTGCTTTGTGTTAATTTCATTGGTTAAATAAAGAGACTGCCTTGGCCCTTTAATAGGACATAAAATTAGGTAGGTGGAGTGAACAGAACAGAATGCTGGGAGAAAGAAGCTGAGTCAGTGAGTTGCCATGGTTCTCCCACTCCAGACAGATGCAGGTTAAGATCTTTCCTGGTAAGCGCACCTCATGGTGCTACATAGATTATTAAAAATGGGTTAAGA